>NC_056579.1:18300434-18464930 GCF_018340385.1 Cyprinus carpio | reverse complement strand
AATCTTTATTGTTGTTAGATTCTCTGTAAGTGATAAAAAAATCATTCCGAAATATGCTGCCAGTGAGGGTAAGTATTATTTCTTCTACTTTTTCTTCTTCTTCTCAGATTAGGACTCTAACTACACGCCTCCACCCTCACATTAGTTTGATTAGGGACTTAAACGACTAAAGCCCATTAACTACTTACAAATCTAGCATATTTAATCGCATTACCAGTCCAAATTAACTCAATCTTATATCTGACTGAATGTGCACACAGTGCAATTCCGTTGTTAACATAAATGTGTTCCTCTTTATTTATTCTAAAGACTCACTTGGAACACGATCCAGCAAATGAGCCGGATTAACACACCTGTCAATGAAGGTGAGTAACATTATTGTCAGTATTTTTACATTTTCTGTCAGCTACTAGTGGGCTCAGCCGCATGCGCGCGCGCGAACACAAAACACACACACACCAACACACACACACACACACACACACACACAAACAGCAATGCGCAACTTAAATGCATCCGACTACACACTGACACACACACACACACATATATCACACAGGCTCAAGAAAGCCATGTAAGAGAACTGGGCAGTTGTAGAATAATCATTTTTATTTTATTTTTCTTTTAATCATATGAAGGTGCCATTGATAATCGGGGATGGTCAAGGAAGAGGGCCAACCCAGGACACTTGTGGAAGGGTAACATCCAGAAAAGGAAAATAATGAGGGACCAATCTTATCTTGGACGGAAAAAAAAATTAATTGTAATCCAAAGAGAAGAAAGAAAAATGGGCGGCCGGTGCCAATTCTGTGTCCTTCAAGAAATCACAACCTACAACTGCTCCGAAATTGAATGAAGGGAAGAGGGAGAAATTTTCAAGTATTTTGGGGAAGGAAATTGGTACAGGAAAGAGAGGAGAATGTAGTGTTAAAACATCGTGGAGGTGAGTGATGTCAAGCGGCGCCGGACAGAAGCGTTTTCAATCTCGGCAGGTCAGGCATCTCCTCTTTTGGTTGTTTATGTTGTAGATGGTAAAAGGCTCAGAGTTTGATCAAAGGACTGTTCCAGTCTACACTTGGCATCAAGCAGTGGGACTTTTAAAGTGGGGTTGGGCCGAAGAAGAGGGGAAAGTCCTGAGAAGATGGCGATTTTAGTGAATGTAAGGACAGGAGCAGCAGGACGTTCCTAAAGGACCTTCCTTCTGGATCCGCCAAAAAGTTCCAATCGCACTAACTGCAGGTCCTCCTCATCAAGATGTACCTGGAGCCTTTCTTCAAGTCCCATCAGTTCATCTTCTCCACACACAGTATAAAGCAATTCAATGTGCAGACCACAGCATCCAGCATCCTCTGTCACGGCGCAAGTCATTCACTAACACCTTCAACGATTTAAATCTTTATCTGTCCCATCTGAAGAAAGTTTCAGTGTTGTACACTTGCTTGTGGCCGTCAAAAGCCGGGAAAAATCGAGCTGCCGTGTGGGAGGGAACACTGTGTTAAAAAAGGACGATGCCCGATGCAGAACGGTAAAGGACAACAACAATTGCAAAACAACACCACCTTGGTTGCATGCCATGGATCGGCAGGGCCTTCTCCTGGGCCGCAAAGCTTCAAGCCGTCTGCCCTGTACTACAAAATGAAGCTTTGGTGTCCATAATTTTACCATCTACCAATATGGCATCACATGAGCAAAAAATTACCTTTGGGCATTAGGGTGAAGCTGGGGTCTCTGCCAATGAGTTCGCTTCCTGCTTGTGGAATAACCTTGAAGCACACAGACCCCAACTTACAATGAATTCATAATTTTGGGTAGTGATGGGTGTGGGCTATCAAAACCGAAATCTGGTCCTGAGCAATGCCCTCTTAAGTTTTGCTACTTAGAAAAAGAAACGTTGTGACACAGAAGTACCTTGAAAAAGAGGTCACACACAAATGGAATGTGACTCTGTGCACAGTGTGATTGAGAGGAAGTTGAGAAACCCGTGACACATGTTCCAGCTGAGTATGCTGCAGTTATTCGAGGAAGCTCGTTCCAGTCCAAAACCATACGAGGTGAAGTATGTTTGGTTACAGCTTTTTCCAAGACTTCAGAAAAAGTCAACATCTGTAAGTCAGGTGTCCGACCTGGTAGCCAAGTTGGAGATCCTACGGTTGCATGACCTTCATACATGAAACATTAGCCATATCATATTAAAATATTTGGTTTCATAAATCTAAACATGCTTTTGGTTCCCTCTTATCTCTGTGACCTATGTCCCCGGTTTCACCCCTCCCCCCCTTCTTTTCTTTAATCTATCTATTAGATACAATGTGGATGGCAGTATGGAGTTTTAAATTACTACACTCTTGACAACTGGGCAACCCTTCACATCCCCATCCCTGAGGAAGACGTGTGTCATCGTAGCCCCACTCTATACATCCGCCCCAAAAATTAAAGCCCTGAAGTTCAAGCACCTTCAAGAAAAACTGAAACATGTTTTACCCAAGGACTTTCATCCATTTTACAATTCACTTGACCATGAGTGATGCAATTTCACTACCTGGATGAATGGGCTGTCCTGACTTGCTGATTAATTTATTAATTAAATGTTCTATTTATTGTGTATTGTCATGTAATTGTTTATGTGCATGTTTTAAAATGACTTGATCTTATCTGTTGAAATTTTTTGGAATTCCTATCAGCCAAACAGTTGACGGACCCCATTGACTTCCATAGTAATTTATTTTCCTACTATGGAAGTTAGTGGGGTCCATCAGCTGTTTGGTTACAGAACATTTTTCAAAATATCTTCTTTTGTGTTCAGCAAAAAAAAGAAATTCATAACAACCCTCAAGGTTGTTTCAAACAACCCTCAAGGTTGTTTCAAACAGGTTTGAAAAAACTTGAGGGTGAGTAAATTTTGCTATTTTATAATTCCACCTGTAATGTCAGTATTGAGTCTGATTAGTTGGTGTTTGCTTGAATCACCTGAAGAATAAACATGAACTGGTAACTGGAGTTTACTGGAACTGCAGCTTCATTTTCACTTTTCTTTTCTGCAATACATTGCCAAATAAAACATAGCCTGGTGAGACAATGACTTTCCTTCATCGAGGTAAACGTTTGCCCCCTTATATATTATATTGTTAATGAATTGAGTCTACATGTTTTTATATATATATATATATATATATATATATATATATATATATATATATATATATATATATAAATCTGTTTCATCATTGGTTCAGTAGGGCTGGGGTTTTAGCAAGGACCCATAGTATTCAAAACAGTGGGTCAGAGTATGACTTCATGTTATGATTAGATGCTTCACATAACTTTACAGTCTTGCTGTCACTAGGAGATGCTTGGCAAAAATGATATTGTAAAGATGGTTAGTGATTACTGTGGAAACTTTGGTATACAGCTGAACATTACAATTTATTTATTTTAAATTTAAATGGGTTCCTATGGACGCTGCTATCACTGAAGCAACCTAGTTGGCATTGCTTACTTCCACTCTGAAGTATTTTCTTCACAATTACTGTTACGCTTTTATTTTATTGATAAACATTTAAGAGAAAATATGAGGGGTATCATTTTATCTGTGTTAAGGATATCAATTGTTTGTCCTTGGATTCAGATAAATAAAGTTTATTGTCAGTCTATGCGAGGTAGGACCAGTGTGTTCCACTTCTGTTTGCCAGTTGTCTGCGGTGGGTAGACTACATTTCAATTCAAAGTGCTGTCGGTCACAATTATATTATATTTTTTGTCACAAATATAAATTATTTCAACAAATAACCAATCAATTCCACATGAGTTTTGGTAACATGGGACATGGCTCCTGTTTGAAATACTGACCTTTAAACATCACCTTGGTGCATGTTTGAAAGGCTTATAATTAATTACCATTTAAAATCTGATTAGACAGATGTGTTTACAATCCACCTAAACTCCTCACTGTACTCTCAACTCACTATTTACAACCTCCAATTCTAAGAAAAACACTTTTAAAAACTACAGTTCCCTATAGGTAAGCAATGCAGCTTGATACAAATCAGCACTACAGTTGTAATTTTTCTTTTTTTGCAAAGTAGGGTTGTAAAATGATATATCTACTGAACATATGAAATAACTAGTACAGCCAAACTATTAATTACACTGCATCTAGATGAATAAAAATAAATTAATTGACATGCTTTCAAACATGCTTTTTAAATGACACATGAGTTTTGGTAACAAGGACTGAGAAAACATTCAACCATCTTCTGCTTAGAAACCTTATAAGTTGCCTGAGATGGACCAATACACATTTTGAATAATTAAATATATATAGTATTAGAGTCAGTCTTGGAAAAAAGAAATGCTTAATTTTGAAGAGATACAACAAGCAAATATCACCCCATCGGGTTGGAATAGTCCATTTACTCACCCTCATGTCATTCCAAACCTCTAATAAGATGTTTTGAGGATTGCTGGTAATCAAACAGTTGATGGTTCCTCTTGACTTCCATAGTAGGAAAAAAAATACTATGGAAGTCAATGGGAACCATCAAACTTTTACCAGCAATCTTCAGAATATCTTCTTTTATGTTCACCATAAGAAAGCAACTCATGCATGTTTGGAATGACATGAGGCTGAGTAAATGATGACATAATTTTAATAATTTTTGGGTGAACCTTCCCATAAATAGATAGCCTATGTATATAAGCCATGTGTGTCCCAAACAGAAATGCAAAATGAGTCTGTGTGTGTGTTTTTGTGTGTTTGTTTGTGTGTGTGTGTGTGTGTGTGTGTGTGTGTGTGTGTGTGTGGGTGTGTGTGTGTGTGTGTGTGTGTGTGTGTGTGTGTGTGGACAAGGTATTCCTCATGTTGTGGGGTCATAAATCTGTTTACACAGTCAGAAACAAACAAACAAGCAAATAGCTTCTTTTTCTATAGGCTATGTCTATTGAGCCTTCAAAGAGCTCTCTGAAACTACACCCGAGATGGCTTGTGCACGTGAAATGAGGAAAATTAAAACTTTGTTGTAGAGCTAAACCACATATATTGTTAGAAAGGTCTTGACCTGGAGAGTAACATATGTAAGTATGAAGATTCTACATGGCCCCTGTTTTGAAAATACTGACCTTTGAAACATCACCTTGGTGCATCTTTGAAGGCTTATAATTAAGCAATAAAAGGGGCTACAGACATGGGACCAACTGTTATAGAGAGCTCTTGTCCTCAGTTATCATGTGAATGTATAATAATATAGTCAACAACTTGGGATACTGTCAAATCTGGTTAAAAGTAATTTGAACCCATTTAAAAATTAGACATTTAAAAATCGGATTACATAGATGTGTTTTACAATCTGCCTAAAACTCCTCATTGTAATCTCAAACTCACTATTTACAATATCCAATTCTAAGAAAAACTCTAATGTTTTAAAAACTACAATTCCCTATAGCTACGCAATGCAGCTTGATACAAATCAGCACTACAGTTGTAGTTTATCTGGTTTGCAAATTAGGGTTGTAAAAAGATATATCTACTGAATATATCAAATATCTAGTACAACCAAAACTATTAAATTACACTGCATCTAGATGATTTACATTAAGAAAATCTAAATATATTTGTTTATTTAAGATATTTTAGCAAAAAAACAGGAGTAGAACCCGCAAACCCCGCCCACAACACAATGCACTTCCGTAACCTTCTGCTACCAAAAACTTATTTCTCAGGATCGAAGGAGAACTGTATAGGACGAGCTGTGTCTGCACCGTAGCTACAAACACTGTGAAATAACCGGACCCAACGCCAAATTCCGAGAATAAACTGATTAATATTTAAAATAGATGTAATTTTAGCTAAAACAATTAAAAAACGTTTTGAACCACGTTTGAAACGGAATTAGACACAATGAAAAAAAAACTATCTATTATTATAGAATCTAGATCATGTAAGAATACCATGATTAAAATAAGAAACTTAGTTAAAATATAAACAAGAACCGCCGGACAACAGCTGTAAAGGGAGTATGTTCATTTAAAGATTAAAGTAATATCGCTCTTTGAGTTAGATGTAGTGCATTTTAAAACGTTTTTTGCCAACTTATCCGCATTCCCTCGCAGCGGACCTGTGGTGTAGTGTTATATCCATTTATGATGTAATTGCATATTGACTCACTAGAGGGCCACCTTGGGGTTGACTGCAGAAGGTTACCGGGTTAGACGAGTTAGACTGTGGCATGCATGAGCGGGTTAGCAGCAGGAGCTGCTTGTGTTCTGTAATAAATATGTGGTTCTGAGTTATAACTCTCCGTGTACAAAGTCTGTTGGATACACTGCAACAGAAGAGCACTACATGGTGTCAGAAGAGTCGTTTCACGAACTCGAGCCTGCGTTTTACAGCACTAAGACTTGACGTAAATAGTAAGCTCATCCTGACTTAAGTGAGTCTGCCATAGTATAAAAAAATAAAAAAAAAATCCATGGATCAGTTCAGATTACCACCTCCATTAATCCTGTCGGGGAATACAGGTGAAAACTGGAGAAGATGGATACAGCGGGTTCAACATTTACATGACTGCTACAGGTTCAGATTCAAAAAGTGAAAAGGTAAAAATTGCCATTCTCCTTCATGCTTTAGGAGAGGAGGCCTTTAGAAGTATACAACTCACTGTCTATTGAGCCACATGGGGAGAATGAAACAATACAATATATAGTAACTGCACTGGAGAAGTATTGCTTACCGAGAGAAAGAATGTTGTTTTCGAAAGGCACCAGTTCTGGGCCTACCCCATGCCTGAATTCGATTACCATCGATAAGTATGTCACAGAACTAAATCAAAAGAGTAAGGACTGTGAATTTGGCTCAACGGAATCTGACATGATAAAGGAGAGGCTCTTAAGAGAGGGCAAAACAAACCTGACTCTTGAAAAAACAGTGGACATTTGTAGAGCAACAGAGGCAGTAAAAACACAGATTCAAGCAATGGGAGAGCAGAGTAAAACTGTTCATGCTATTAAAAAAAAGACAAAAGATGCAAAACAGAAAAAGAGATATGAAAGAACATCATCTCAACAGCACAAAGCAGATTCATTCATCTGCAAAAAGTGTGGAAAATCTGCCCAGCCTTTGGCGCAACATGTCATGCCTGTGGAAAACGTAATCACTTTGCCTCAGTGTGCATGTCTGAACAAAAAGACAAAAAGCCTAAACACAATAGAAATGTCACTGTTGATTCATTATTCATTGGGTCAGTTGAACTAAAAGAGACCCGCGGCTCTGTACAGAATGCATGGTACATGGATGTAGACATTGGAAATGTGACAGTGAAGTTCAAATTGGACTCTGGAGCTGAAGCCAATATTATACCTCTCGACATTTATCAATCTCTGCACAAAACAGCGTTGTTGCAACCGACTTCGACTATGCTGGTGGCGTATGGTGGAACTAAATTGAAGCCAACCTTCAGTGTGTCACACCCAAAGTGCGAGTTTGCTTACCCTTTTACATCACCAGACACTCGTCCATTCCAATACTTGGTAAGGAAGCATGTGAACGGATGCAACTGCTAAAAAGAATTGAGACTGTTGTAATCAAGCATTCTACCTCCAAAGAGGAGCTGATAGCACAACATCCAACAGTTTTTGAAGGGCTCGGTCAGTTTCCGGGTGAACATCATATTCATGTCGATCCGAAAGCAATCCCAGTCATACATGGCTGCAGAAAAATTCCCTTAGCAGTGCTGGGCAAACTGAAGGACACACTGGATCAGCTGTTGCAAGCAGATGTTATAGCGCCAGTCACCCAGCCCACTCCTTGGGTCAACAGCCTTGTTGTCACTGAAAAAAAGAATGGGTCATTACGAGTATGCTTGGATCCTCGTGACCTAAATAAAGCTGTTCTTCGTCAACACTTCTCTGTTCCAACAACTGAAGATGTCCTGTGCAAGCTTGCTGGAAAGAAAATTTTCTCCATCTTTGATGAAAAGGACGGCTACTGGCAAGTCAAACTTGACACCTGAATCCTCCCTACTATGCACGTTCAAACACACCATGGGGTAGATACAGATTCAAACGTCTACCATGTAGTATCAAGTCTGCTAGTGAAGTTTTCCAGCAGTACAATAATGAAGTATTCGGAGACATAGGCGGTGTACACATTATAGCTGATGATATGATTGTCGCAGCTGCCACAGAACAAGAACATGATGTCATTGTTGCTAAAATTATGGAGAGAGCAAAAAAAAAACACAATGTGAAAATTCAACCCCGACAAGATCCCAGTTCAAGGTGAACAATGTACATTTCATGGGCCATGTGATAACTCCACAGGGTGTGAAAGCAGATGACGGCAAGATACAGGCAGTAGTAAGCATGCCAGCACCCCATGGACAGACAAGCACTGCAGCCGTCTTTTGGGCATGATAAGATATCTTGCACCATTTATTCCAGGTGAGGCATCTCTCACGGCTCCTCTCAGACAGCTGTTGAGAAAGGACATTGCATTCCAGTGGCAACCAGAACACGACGAGGCACTGTCTGCACTCAAAACAGCACTGACCAACACACCAGTTCTCAGGTACTACGACCCCAACACAGCACTCACCATACAAAACAGACGCATCCAAAGATGGCTTAGGATCATGTCTGCTGCAGGAGGGGCAACCAATAGCATATGCGTCCAGATCTTTAATGGATACAGAAAAGAACTACGCCCAGATTGAAAAGGAGCTACTGGCGATTGTCTTTTCAAACAAAAAGTTCCATCAGTATGTGTACGGACGCAGTGTGAATGTCCAATCGGACCATAAACCATTGGAGGCTATCTTCAAGAAGCCACTGAGCAAAGCACCAGCGAGACTTCAACGTATGCTCTTACAGCTACAGAAATACGACCTCATTGTCCAGTACACGCCTGGTAAGGACATGTTAATCGCTGATACACTGTCACGTGCTGTCGCTCACGGCCAACACACAGATACAGATGATCTCAGTGATTTAAGGGTCATATATTCACTTGAAGCAACAGAGGCTCTCAGTGAAGAAATGCTGAAGCAGCTTACAGAGGCTACTGCAAGAGACAGTACACTACAGTTGCTTGTGAAAACACAAAAGACAGGATGGCCGACACATAGAAAGAAACTCAGTCCCTCAATTCATCAGTTCTGGCCTGTCAGACACACTGGCTGTGCTGTGCAAGATGGCATATTGCTGGTATCAGGTAGAATATTGATTCCTGAGTCAACGAGAACAGAGATGTTGCAGAAACTACATATCTCACACCAAGGAATGCAGCGCACAAAAAGCACATGCCAGAAAAATTTCTGTATTGGCCTGGGATGACCAAACACATAGAACAGATGGTTGAGATGTGTCCAACATGCCAACAGTTCCAGCCCAGGAACCAGAAAGAACCACTCATCTCTCATGAAATCCCAGAGCTCCCCTGGTTAAAAGTAGCTGCCGACATCTTTGAAATCAGAGGTCAGTCATTTCTACTGATTGTTGATTATATGTCAAAGTTTCCTGAGGTGATGAATATCAGAGACAAGACAGTGCACACAGTAATTGAAAAGATGAAAGCAGTGTATGCTAGGCATGGCATTCCGAAAGAGCTGGTGTGCGATCACGTACCCTTTGCTAGCTATGAAATGAAGACGTTTGCTGCAGAGTGGGGGATTAAGCTGACACACTCAAGTCCCTCCTATCCTCAGTCAAACGGGCTGGCGGAAAGAACAATCAAAACGGTCAAACAGGTCCTAAAGAAAGCGGAACAATCAGGGGTGGATCATCACCTTGCTCTCCTTTCACTGAGAAATACTCCGATCACTGGTATGTCCTACTCACCAGCTCAGGTTCTGATGGGAAGAGTTCTGAGGGGCACCTTACCAGTGTCCAGTGAAGTCCTGCGACCAACTGCTCCCAAAGGTGTTCATCAGGCGCTCCAAACCCTGCAAAAGAAGCAAGCGTGTCACTACAATGTGGGAGCAAAAGGCCTTCCAGAACTGCATGCAGGAAATACTGTGCACATTGAAACAGACAGGGGGTGGCAACCAGGTCTTATTGTTTCAAAACGAAATGAGCCAAGATCGTATAATGTCGTCAATAAAGCAGGACGACAGTTCCGCCGCAACAGGCGCCACCTGAGGAAAACAATTCACAAGCCTACAGGAAACATTTGATCCAGCGGGTGAGACCCATGACGATACACACTCTCACATCCCAGAGGCACATGAAGTGACAGATCAGCCTGTACAGTGTGTGCCAGAGCAATCTGTACATAACAGCAGCACCACAACCACCAGGAGTGGTCGGGTTGTGAAAGTTCCTGTGAGGTTTCAGGACTACTGTATGAATTGACTGTATATTTGCCTAGTAATTAAGGTTAAGCATGTTTAAGCTCTGAACTGCTTATTGGAAAAGATGTTTGCTATAAGTATATAATTAAAAAAATATAAAAATATTCCCGGTTACGAGGACTTTAAGATCTATATCCAGAGTTCATATGCGGTTTATTGCTTGTATTGTTCTTTGTGAAAAAAGGAGGATGTGGTGTAGTGTTATATCCATTTATGATGTAATTGCATATTGACTCCACTAGAGGGCCACCTTGGGGTTGACTGCAGAAGGTTACCGGGTTAGACGAGTTAGACTGTGGCATGCATGAGCGGGTTAGCAGCAGGAGCTGCTTGTGTTCTGTAATAAATATGTGGTTCTGAGTTATAACTCTCCGTGTACAAAGTCTATTGGATACACTGCAACAGAAGAAACACTACAGGACCGAGATGACGGGAGAGCTCTCTCACGCAGGCGGAGAGAGAGAGAGAACGCACGGAGTTTAAACACGAGAATTTTGTAAACCTATCATTTGAAGAATCGTGACGCCTGCGCGAGGAAGACTTTCGCGAAAATAATGTAAGGGGAATTTATATTTTTTTTATTGATTTATTCTCTGTTTATTAGTAGGTTGAGATTATTTTTATACCGTAGTCATATGGAATGCAAACACACACGTGTACACCCACACACACACACACACACACACACACACACTATCTCACGATCTGTTAAAATTATTTATTCTGTTTATTCTTCATCAACACGTCCTAGTTTTGTATGTGGAGTTAATATTTTTATTGAATTATTCTCAGTTTATTAATAGGTTGAGATTCTTTTTATACCGTAGTCATATTAAATACCAAACACACACACACACACACACACACACCGCACACACACGATCTGTTAAAATTGTTTATTAATTATTGACATTAAAGCCAATATCTTTCTCACAGCCCCCATACAGAGAGTAAAGCAGAGCGCACGCTGGGCATTACAGAACGCAACCTGATACCTCGGTCACGTACCACACACACAGACGCGTCCGCAGATGAGTCCGGATATGAGAATGTGTGTAAGATCTACAAACACATTCTTCAGGGATCTCATTCATCACTTAGTCACTGAACAAACACCACATTTCTGCCCCCGGAGCTCAAAGGATGACGGATGAATTAATAGGGCAAAGTGCACATCTGGACATAATTAATATGTCAAAGGTCAAACTCATCAATCATTATGACGTTTGCTGGCGGATATGAACTACGTAGGGCAAATCTCTAACACAGGGACACATGAGTTAAGATTGTAAGAGGAAAATATCATGTCCAGATTGCTCACTAAAACTATACTTCTACCGATCTACATAATGTCTTGACTCAGCAACACTTGCCTGTAAAAGAAGGGAGCATTCCTAATCAGGAGAATATTGAGAAATGGCCTTACCTGCATGAGGTTCGTCTTCCACATATTGAGGCTGCAGTAGTGCTACTTATTGGAGTGAATTCTCATATAGCCATGGAACCATGGAAAGTGATAAACAGCATAAGCAATGGGCCTTATGCAGTGAAGACATTTCTTGGCTAGATAGTCAATGGACTGAAAGAAGAGAGCATCAAGACAAAAAAATATATAAATAAAACTGGTATACAGAGCTGTACAGTGAATCGCATATCTGTGGAGATTATTGAAGATTTGCTGATCAAGCAGTTTAATCTTGATTTTCCTGAGCATCGTTATGAGGATAATTCAGAAATATCTCAAGAAGACAGACAGTTCTTGATGTCTGTGATCAAGTCTACTCAACAGCGTCTCAAGAGCCTTTAAGAAAAGACTCAAAAGGAATCCTAGTTCCATGAGGAATACCCTTATTTATGAACAACATAACTGAGAAAGGGTTCGCTGAGAAAGTACCTGATGAGAATTTGCACCTTGGTGATGGAAAGTGTGGTACATTTCTAACCACAGGGTTTATCATCAGAAAAAGAAAGAAAAAAATCAGTGTTGTCTTCGGCTGTAATGCATCTTACCAAGGATACTTCAGTTACAAAAGCCAAACCTCACCAATACGCTTGCCATCCATGTGTTGACCTGATTCCGTAAAGAGACGATTGCAATAATGGCTGACATTGAATCAGTGTTTTATCAGGTTCGAGCACCTTGTGAGGATGCAGACTTCCTGAGGTTTCTCTGGTGGCCAGATGGGAACCTAGATCAAGACTACGAGGAGTACAGGATGTGTGTACACCTGTTTGGGGCAACATCTCATTTCACTCTTCAAAAAACAGCAGAAGATGGAATCAACAACACTACTCCAGAAGCAGCTCAGATACTCTTGAAGGATTTTTACGATTATGATTGCTTTAAATCAGTGTCAACTAAAGAACAAGCAGCCATTCTTGCAAGAGACATCAGAGTGCTTTGTAATTGAGGTGGGTTCCATTTGACAAGATAGACTAGTAATAACTGTATTTCCGTCCATCCCTGAAGAGGAATGAGCCACTGACATGAAAGACTTAGATCTGGACCGTGGGTTGCTTCCCATGGAAAGAGGATTGGGAATTCTGTGGTGTACAAATAATGACACGTTTAATTTTAAGATTGAAGTGCAAAACAAGCCACTTATCAGAAGAGGTATATTGTCAGCTGTTGGCTCTGTTTACGATCTTCATGGGTTCCTAGCACCATTTGTGCTATCAGCAAAGCTCATTCTGAGAGACCTTTGTTGAGAGAAAATAGCATGGTATGAGAAAATTGTAGAGAAAAAGCCTGAGAGGCAGCTGTCCTGGCTGGAAGATTTGCAGAAGCTCGCAAACTTCAGTGTGAGTAGATGTACCAAATCTGCAGGGTTTAGGCATGTCTAGATGCCTTTCAATTGCACCACTTTGCAGATGCTTGCGAGAATGGATATGGGAGTGTTGGCAGTTGAATTAGAAATATTAATTGATTTGTGTGTTAATGTTGGACAGTCAAGACAAGTTAAAAACAGGTGCATACAAGAAAACTTGTCTGGAGTTCTACATTATCAACCCATACACATTCAGTGACTGTGAGCTGCATTGCATTGTAATGTTGTTGTAATAATGTTATCATTAAAAGTAAATGAATGGCGGCAATGTCGCATATTTATGCAGAATAGTGCAAGCAGCGCTACACACTGTAGGACCTCAGGTGAACAATCACACAAATAAACTGCACAATCGGCTACTTCTGCCAAAGGAATTAAAAGAGCTTATTTCCTCCCATCTGCAATCTGAACACCATTAATGATTAGCTTAAGGGGAACAATGCTCAGTTGTATGTCAGCATTAAGAGTGATAACGTGATTCCACAACAGAGGACGTCTATCCCGCTCATCAGAAAACTAATCATGAGCTAATCATGTGACGTCAATATCCTGAGTTGGTTTCCTGTCAGCCGTGTTGTTTTCCAATTAAAAGAGTTGATTAAATTAACTCTTTTCACAAGATACAGGGACCCTGTGTATCAAGAATCATCTCATGATCCCAGTGTATGGAAACCCCTGCAACCCCACAGGAATCATTAATAAATAATCGACCTCAACACATAGGATCCATACAGCGTGTCCCATGACTCTGCTTCCTGCTTGCGTGTGACTCTTTCTACGAAATGAAATTTCCAATAAACATTCTCAAAAGACAATTATTGGGAAATCTAAAGGGTTAATTATATTCAGAAATAATACATTGCTTTGCCTTATGTGTGTTTGATATGCTTATTGGAACTTATGACATCTTAATTGATGCATTACGCATTTGATCTTTATGCCTTAGTGTAATCATTATTTTAGATGGTAAGGTTAGTATGTATGTGTGAGAAAGATGTATTGTGTTCGGTGTTGAACGAAAAGCTCACGTTATTTGCTTAAACTTGGAGTGAATGAAATGTCCAAATCCTGTATTTTGTGCATATTATGACACTTTGTAAGGTATTAACCAAAGTTCCACAATGGAGTTCATCTCACATGACGATGTCACATGATGTTTAAGCAATGTACAAAGAGAAACAGTAAGGGGCGTGTCTAAGCTCCGCAACAGCATCTCATTGGAAGATCGTGTCATGGGATGGACTAAATCCGCTTGGATAAAACCCCAATGCCTGAACTAATTCAGTGCGCTGCGCTTCCTTCTTCGCCATGGCTTGAACTACCTACTCCAACACGCTGCTAGCGTTCTTGTCATCCACAACTCAAAACACTCCGTTGAAACTTTGTGACTGCCAAGAATCTTCAAAGTCTTGCAACCAACGAAACTCGCAGAAGAACTTCCGAAATTGATCTTAAGCAGTAAAGATAAGACACATCCTTGGTGCGATCTAACGAATAACTTACTCCTGGGACTTCATTCAAATTCTGTTATCATCCTCTTCAGTAACTGTGTGTGTGTGTGTGTGTGTGTGTGTGTGTGTGTGTGTGTGTGTGTGTGTGTGTGTGTGTGTGTGTGTGTTCATTGCTGTGTGTGTGTGTGTGTGTGTGTGTGTGTGTGTGTGTGTGTGTGTGTTATAAAGAAGTATTGTCTTGTGTGGTGTATTTTTGCATGAACTTTCCCTAGATCCTGTGCTACCTAGCTCGTAGCTTAGTAAATTATCAATTTTGTGTGTGTGCTCGTTGGCCACAAAGTAGTATAAACAGAATTGTGAAGACATACTGACTTTAATGTTCGCTGGACGAACTGTTGATGAAGTATAAACTAATTAAATTTGGAATCAGTTCAATTAAAGCAATTCGAATCTTTAGATTCGGTTCTTCTTTAAAAGAAAAGGCTTCTTAAAAGAATAGGCTCACATACTTAGTGTACCTTAAATTTTTTTTTTTGCACATAATATACCTGTACATACACAACTGCTCATTGTAATATACCTGCCATATAATTGTCAATTTGTATTTTGTCATTTCTTACCTACTTATTTGTATTTTTTTTTTGTATTTTTTGTATTTTTCATTCTTATGTGTTTTTTGTTCTGTCGCTGTCATTCTGTTGCACTGCGGAGCTTCTGTCACTAAAACAAATTCCTCGTATGTGTGTACATACCTGGCAATAAAGCTAATTCTGATTCTGATTCTGATTCTAATCCCTACAATACCCACATGAAACAGCAGTACAACTGGTGTTTATCATAGCAAAGGCAACAAATCATATGAATTCCGTGAGCGGTGGACGAGAGCGCCGGAGTTAATGCAGTTAGAAGAAATGTCTAACATTAATTATGACATTGCTTACTTCGAAAAACGAAGCCAGTTTGACATCCGTCGTAGAAGATGTCACACTGCAGGACTGTGCTCCAAATCTTCTGACACTGCCAGAAGTTCGTCGGAGCTAAAATTTGATCGCAATGGCCATTAATCGGCTGTCTGTGAACATGTCAAACTAACGATCAAAGACTACAGATTTTAGCCTAGGATTATAGGAATCTTTTAGGATTTTTAAAATTTGGCCAAAATCGCACAATGTGAGCCGGGCTTTATTCTGAAGGTTTATGGCTCATGATAATTTAATGTGATACTTGATATAGTTTGCCTGCCTATACATTTAGGGGGCTGGGGATGTAAGAGCCATAATTTTATTAATTAAAATTTAACTTTAAAGTTAGAAGTGCTTGAGTAGATATTATTTTAATGTATTTAGATTTACATGTACATTTGTAAAACACCCCACATTATTATTCTGTTATGGTTTGCTCTGCTTTATTATTGGACTTCCTCTTTAATAACCTTTAATATTTGGTGTCCCCTTTAAGAAAGAAGGAATGATGGAGCAACAGTTTTTTTGACCATTGTTTATTTTGTTTCTGTTTTGTACAAGAACATCCAGTAAGTAAACAGTTAAAACTTGAACAAAGACCAGAGTCAATTCTTTGTCTTGAAAGCAAGATTATTGCCATTACATATATTGTTTGAAAAGCTGTTATGTTTAGTTAAATCAAGTTGTCACCTTTATTTATATAGTGCTTTATACAATACAGATTGTGTCAAAGCATTAAACAGGAAAATAGTGTTTGTTAATGCAAGAGGACAATAGTAAACAGTGTTTTTTTTTTTTGTTACATTCAGTTCATTACTGATTCAGTGACGTCTTTGTCCAGCTCAGTTTAGTGTATTATCTATACAATAGTTAGTGTTTATGTTAAAATGTTTATTCATAAATACATTTATATTTATACAAATATAAACAAATACAATTAAAAGGAACTATAATTGATTATATAAATATTTAACCTATTTGTAAATGTATGCACACATACATATTTTTATGATGTCAAAATGTCATATTTCACAGATTGTTAGAGCATATACCGCAGGTTATATGTAAGGATATATTTCTGCAGAAGTACCCAGAAAATATCATTTAATGTTACAATTGGTTTTAGCTTCAGACCTTGTAGCTTTCTAAACGTCCACCCTCAACTCTCTTCATAAAAGGGGTAAAACAAAGGGTTGTCTGGGCTTTCAATAAACACAATTGTGTTCAGTTACATAATAAAGAGTATTGCAAAAAGTTTGATACGTTCATATTGTGAGTGTTTATTCAAAAAGATTTTGACAGATATTGTTTCTGGTATGTGCTCATAAACATTTGCATTTGTCTGTGATTATCCATTTCTTGGTGGCAGATGTCAACTTCCCTACTGACAATGGGAGGCCTATGAGAACACACCATTTCAGCGTATCTGAATACTGGCAACAGTTACTATGGGTTAGGACGAACTTCAGCATAGTTTTTAGCTACATTAGAGAAGCGAATTACTTTTATTTGGGCTGCACTTTCATTGATGTCCCTCCACATTTATTCAGGAGAGAGCAGTTTACTAGGTTTGTTCAAAAGGAAATACTTGTTTAAGTGAGACTCCTCTTGCCATACCGCCTCAATGGAGTTTGCAGCATCAATGTGCAGCTTCTCCCTGCAGGTTTTGGTGAGATGATGTACATCCTCCAATGAGCCACCAAATGCAGCACCAGCATAATAATAATCCCCTTCATCAGCTGGAATGTATGCTTGAGACTTTGGTCTACGCTCATATGTGAATCGATTCCTTGGAGCGTCAAACAACCAAGGATGTATCACACCTACCAGACGACCCAAAGACTCCACACCCCAACGGCCATAGAACTTTGTATCTATGTCAAGGCAGAAAATATAGTCAGCCTCACTAGCCAGTTCATTCTCTATTAGTTTTTCCAGTTGTTCCATCCTGCTCATACTGATGTCCTGCCATCTTTTAAAACTCTGAACCTTTCGAACTGTCAAACTACGGTTTTCACCCATCTTCACTTCAGGAACTGATTCTGGTTGGTCTGTAAACAAGTAGTAATGCACTCGAAATCCAACAAAGTAATGCTGCTCTGCTGACTCCAGAAAATCTTTGACAAAAGCGCGTGTATCTAACATACAAAGAAAACAAATACAGGGAGAAATATTATGGTTAATTTATCCTTTAATCATTAATATTTCCAGAAATTAAAAAAAAAGAAAAAAGAGGAGGGAAACAAATATTATTAAAAAGATGAGAGGTATCATGAAGACTTACTTTCCCAAAGCGAAGACAGTGGTTGCTATGGTGAGATTCTGTTGTTTGTATATAGAATCGATTAGTATGGGGTCAAAGGTTCCCTCCCAAATGATTGGAGCTGACCATGGTGTCACAGAAGCAACATTTGTCTGACTTCATTAAAAACACAAATACTGTAATCATTTCATTCATGAGTGGAAATGGGCTATAACAGGTTAATACTAAAAACACAATACTCACCCTACCAACACACTCGGCTGGTTGTACAACAACCTGTAATAAAAATGAATTAGCAGAAAGAACAACAGACATTTTTATTTGTTCATGGAGTTGATACACATTTAAAACATGGGTTTCCCAGTACAACAGACATTTTTATTTGTTCATGGAGTTGATACACATTTAAAACATGGGTTTCCCAGTTATTTTATTTCCTTTTATTTCCAATCTACGGATCAACTTAAAGATAAAGTCACTTTTAAGAAGATGAAGTTTTACACACCCTGGCAATGAGCGCAATCCAAAGGTCTTTTGCCTCCATTTTAGCCTGATAATAACAGAGTTAAAGTCTTACTAATTTGAGTTTGCTTATGTTGTGTGTTATTGATTGTGTGTGTGTTGTTGATGAATATGAGCATGTACAGAAATATTAGCATGTTTTTTTGTGTTGAAGAGATATGTATGTGTATGTACATCATTACTCACTTTATGAAGACTTGTTCTTTTTTTCTGCTGACTGCAGCTTAAAACAGTAAAATATTAAATAATTCAGTAATGAAAACTTCACAAATCAAGAGAACAACACAAACTACATCTGCACCATGTTTTTTCTAACATCACTAAACTCACCTGTTCTGGATATTGTTTAGGTATAGGAGCCTGTAAAAAAAACATATAACTTCAGGTGATATGTCTGTAAATGTGTAACTGTTTAATCTTTATATGAGGGATTAGAGTCTCATATATCATGCTTGTCATGTACAAAAGAAAATGCAGAGTAAAGAATTGCTCGATATTGTAGGGTTGAGAATCAACCAAGATTTTCAACCCTACAATAGGTTTCCTGTCCCAAACCTATCATTCAGCAATCCTGAACCACTATAGTGAAACCACTCTTAGTCCCGATCAGACAGAATGTGTTTTTTTTACATTTACATTTTGGCATTGCGGTTTTCAAAAACTGAAAACACGTTTTGTCTGACTGATGAGATATAAAACTCTAAACTTTGTCTGACATAGTGCATCACTGCCAATAGAAAACAAATAAAAAAGGCGCCTCTCACTGCAAAAAACATGTTTTGTATAATCAGGGCCTTGATATGACATATCTTGTGAATAAAATAAAAATGTTAACATTTTTAAAGGGGTTTAAAAAATGCAGTTTCAGAAACTTACAATATGTTTGTCAAGGTTAGTTCATGAAGTTTTTGGCTTTAAAAATAAGGCGCTTATGCAGAATAGAGTGGCAATACTAAGTTAAATACAGTACTTCATGTTCTCCTCCTGGCCACGTCAAGCACTAACGTTACCAACTTCCGAGAAATAATACTGCATTATTATCACATCAATTCACAACCCAGACACAAAGGCAAACCATCTAATATTACTTAAGAGTAATTACATACCCACTCATTACCATCCCAAAGAACATATGAATGAGGAGAATATTCTGACGAAGCAGCATTATTCCTGGAATACTCATGTCCACACTAATATTAAGTCAGAGACTGAAGCGAAAGTGAGAGGAATAAAGCAAGAGAGATGTAGATCAAGGAAGGAGGAGCTTTCAGTTGACTGAAGCTGACTCCCCGTGGATCTGTTTTTACTGGACATCACTTCTTTGTTGCTGCTGCGTGTTTTGAGTTTGAGCTTCGTCAAGTTAATTCTTTATCATCTATTTTTATACACCATCATTTTCATTTCTGTAACGTGTGAATATATCTCCTATTGTATTCTACAACAAAAACAACCAGACCGCCTTGTTATCACTAGTTTTATTTTGATTTCCTGATCATGGTGGAGAAGCAGGCCCAGCTGAGAGAGCGGAGAGCCATGCTGGAAACATCCCAGGCTGACACTCACAAGTCTGGGGTAAGTATACAACGCGCTGCTAACTCTCCCACCACCTCTACTCCGTGTGTTTCTCTGAATAGGCCCCGTGCACCCAGATGACCTTCACTCCGGCATACCTGCAATGGAGGATGCAAACCAGGCCCTCGTCAACGACCTCTACCCCTCCGGTCTTCGAGATCTCCACCCAGAACCGCTCCACTCCCCTCTGCGAGATGGAATGCAATGCTGTGATCGTCTGAGACTCCATCATCCGGCACGTCCGTGCTACGTTAGCTGAAGGTAAAGTGCACACTCACTGTTTCCCTGGTGCCTGTGTTCTTGATGTTTCTGCGCAGATACCTGTGATCCTGAAGCACGACGATAGCATCAGGGCAGTCGTGCTGCACGCAGGGGTTAACGACACCAAGATATGGCAGACGGAAACACTGAAGAGGGACTTCAGGAGCCTGATCGAGATGGTGCGCAGCACATTGCCCGCTACAGCGACCATCGTGTCAGGATCACTTCCCACGTATCGAGAAGAATTTGCAGATTTCCTCTCAGACCTATTGGTTACTGTTGATAAAGCGCTAATTGTCAGAGATTTAACATTCACATTGATAATAGAAATTATGCATTAGGACTTGTGTTTACTGACCTAATAAACTCTTTTGGGGTCAAGAAAAATGTCACCGGGCCCACTCATCGTTTAAACCATACACTAGATTTAATTATATCACATGGAATCGATCTTACTTATATAGATATTGTACCTCAAAGTGATGATGTTACTGACCATTTCCTTGTATCGTGCATGCTGCATATTACTGATATTAACTTTATGGCTCTGCATTATCATCCAGGAAGAACTCTTGTTCCAACCAATAAAGATAGAGTCACAAATAAACTGCCTGATTTATTTCAACTGGTTTCTGTACCCATAAATACACATGAACAAGATTAAATGACTAGGAATATGGGCACTACGTTCTCGAATACATTAGAAGCTGTTGTCCCCATTAAATTGAAAAAGGGTAGAGAAAAATTTACTGCACCATGGTACAACAGTAATACCCATACCCATTCAAATTCGTAATCTTGAGCGCAAATGGAGAAAAACTAACTTGGAAGTTTTTAGAATTGCATGGAAAAACAGTATGTCCAGCTATAGACAGGCTCTTAAAGCTGCCAGGGCCGCGAACTCCACAAACTCATAGAAAATAACCAAAACAATCCAAGGTTTTTACTTAGCACAGTGGTTATATTAACAAATATCCAGAAGCCACCTGATCTAAATATTCCCTCACAGTTTTTTACTCACAATTTGTACAGTGTCCCAACTTTTTTGGAATCAGGTTTGTAAAATACAATAACAAATGTAAATTCTTGAGCGTCTAATACTTCAGTTTCATTCATCGCACCCAAAGATAAACTGCAGTGCTTTACAACTATAGGACAGGAAGAGCTAAACTTATCACTGCATCTAAACCAACAACATGTTTATTAGATCCTGTACCCACTAAACTACTGAAAGAGTTGTTACCTGTAGCAGAAAAACCGCTTCTCAATATTATTAACTCGTCGTTATCTTTAGGTCACGTTCCAAAACCATTCAAGCTGGTGGTTATTAAGCCTCTTATTAAGAAACCACAACTAGATCCTAGTGAACTGGTAAATTACAGATCCATTTCAAATCTTCCGTTTATGTCAAAAATATTTGAAAAAGTTGTGTCTGCTCAATTGTGCTCCTTCCTGCAAAGAAAAAAAAAATTATATATTATATATATATATATATATATATATATATATATATATATATATATATATATATATATATATATATATATATATATATATAAATGAATATTTTCAGTCAGGTTTCAAACCCCACCATAGCACAGAAACTGCACTTGTTACAATTACAAATGACTTGCTTCTTGCGTCAGACCAAGTCTGCATCTAATTGCTAGTTTTACTTGATCCTAGTGCTGTGTTTGACACCATAGATCATGACATACTCATAGATCGTTTACATATCTATATGGGTATTTGAGGGCAGGCTTTAAGATAGTTTAGATCCTACCTGTCCGAACACTACAACTTTGTTTATTTAAATGGGGAGTCATTTCAGTTATCACCAGTAAAGTATGGAGTGCCACAAGGATTTGTCCTTGATCCTCTGCTATTTTCAATATACATATTGCCCCTTGGTAATATCATTAGAAAATACGGGATTAGTTTCCACTGTTATGCTGATGGTGCTCAACTATAAATCTCAACAAGACCAGATTAAACTTCTAAATTATCTAAGAAACGGAGTGTGTTAAAAATGTAAAAGATTGGATGACCAATAATTTTCTCCTATTAAATTCGGATAAGACAGAGATATTACTTATTGCACCAAAAAAAGGTTACATGCATTCATGACCTCTAGACTGGACTATTGTAATGCACTGCTAGGTGGTTGTCCTGCATCCTCAATAAACAAGCAACAGATAGTACAAAATGCAGCAGCTAGAGTCCTTACCAGGTCAAGAAAATAGGATCATATTACCCCAATTTTACAGTCTCTGCCCTGCCTACCTAAGTTCTGTATCACTTACTAGGCCCTTAGTGGGTTAGCTCCTGCTTACCTAACTAGTCTTCTACCATGCTACAATCCATCACGCTCCCTAAGGTTCCAAAACTCTGGACTCTTGGTAGTACCTAGGATAGCAAAGTCCACTAGAGGAGGAAGAGCTTTTTCGCATTTGGCTCCCAGACTCTGGAATAGCCTTCCTGGTAACGTTCATATTTCAGACACAGTCTCTCTGTTTAAATCTAGATTAGAGACGCATCTCTTTGGCCAAGCATTTAAATAATGCATCTCATAATCTTGTACATCTGATCAAATGCACATTATTATTCTTTAGCTTGGGTTTAAACAAATCAGTTTTGCTTGGTTGGAACAGCAGCTACGCTAATTATGTCTCTATTTGTTTCTCTGTTTTTGCCACGGGATTTACACAAGCTTCAGTCTGGATCCAGAACACCTGAGAAGAGATGATGCCAACCCTGAAACAACATACAGAACTACCAAATTTTGCTATAAGTTTGATTGCAACATATAATAATTGCTGTTAATAGTCTTCATAATTTTGATTGATTTGTTTGATTACGTCTTTAATTTATTTTTCCATACATTTCTGCCTTTACTGACATAGTCACCACTGATAAGCTACTACTAAATATATTGTAGAAACATATATTGTACAGCTGCTTTGCAATGATTTTTATAGTGAAAAGTGCTATACAAATAAACTTGAATTGAATTGCTCTCAGATTTCCCCACTCTGGTTTTGTATTCTGTGTCTCAGGTGCCTATTGCTCTATGCCACCCATGTCAGATGTCTCCGAGGTGGTTTCAGCTCACTCTGCTGAATTTTCAACCTCAGCTTACTACACAGAGTGCAGCTCACTACGCTGACTTCACAATTAATCTCATTCTTGATCATTCCCAGTGACTGTCGCCATACAGCCTCAGCTCACAGGTCCAAAGGGCCACACAAGACCTCACACTTATGACACCAATTGTCGTGGCAATTTTCTATTTCAATAAAGGTTTGAGACAAAAGTCTTTTTAATTTTTATTTTAAATTTTTAATTGAGTGCAGAGTGCTACAAAGAGGAAACACCCCAACTCAACATGTATACCTACATTTATACCTTCATCAGATGCTTTGATCTCATCCAGTCATAAAGCATATTCAACATATATGTCCATTCAAGGAGTCTAACCATGTTCTCCAGATGCGTTTCTAAGAAGCCAGGATGTCTAAGAAGCTAAAATAACATTTCCTGTCTTACACTTGTTTTGCACTTAGATTTTCTGTTATCTCATGACAAACTTAAGCACATTAATGAGGCATTAAAAAAAAACACTCTTGGAGTAAAGCAAATAAAATATATATTTATTTGCTGTACCCCTGAGATTTTAAGGCAATAAGTTAATAATTATATAAAACATTTGCATGTTCACAGTTCTCTGACGTTGATTAATGGTCACATGACAAGTAGTGAAAGAAATAAAATATTTCAGTTTTTTAATGTGTCTTCTTTTGATAGATGTTATTTTAAAATGATGTATTTCAATTAACAATTTTTATGAGGAGGGCGTGTTAAGAGTTCGAGGTAGATTGAGCAGAACGACAATGCCTGAAGAATCAAAGCATCCCATCATCTTGCATAAAGACCTCCATATATAATTCTTGAACACATCCACTAAGACGTTGGCCACTTGGGATGAAACAATGTCCTGGAAAAGCTAAGACAGAAATACTGGCTTCCTCAAGCAAATTTTGCAGTTAAAAGAACAATTCATGCATGTCTTGTCTGCAGATGATTACATGCAAAGACTGGTGTACAAAAGATGGCAGATTTGCTAGAAGATAGGCTGCTGCCAGACAAACCACCATTCACTGATACTGGATTCGATTGTCAGATTCGCACAGTGAGAAATGTTCAGAATTCCGTACTGAGACAACAGTTATTGGACGATGATGGCCTACATACACTGTTGTGTGAAGTGGAATCAATCATCAGTGACAGGCCCATTACCAAAATGTCTGATGACCCTAATGACCTTGAAGCCTTGAGGGGCAATCATGGCCTAATGGTTAGAGAGTCGGACTTGTAACCCGAAGGTTGCAGATTTGAGTCACAGGTCCGGCAGGAATTGTCAGCGGTGGGAGTGAATATCCTGCGCTCTCTTCCACCTTCAATACAATGACTGAGGTGAGACCCTTGAACAAGGCACCAAACCCCCAACTGCTCCCCAGGCTCTGAAAGCAACATACTGAATCGACCCATCTCCAAAATATATCTTCTACAAGAAGCTGGATGACAGTAGTTTGAATGGATGTTCAAGTTGTGAATCCAAAGACTTTTATTCTGAAGGTTTATGGCTCTAGATAATTTAATGTGATAACTGATATAGTCATAATTCACAAAATTTAAGGTGATAGATATAGTTTGCCTGCCTATACAATTAGGGACTGGGGATGTAAGAGTTTACATTTAACATTTAAATTAGAAGTGCTTGAGTAGATACTGTTTTAATGTGTTTAAATTTACATGTACATTTGTTAAACACCCCCCATGTTTACTCTGTAATGGTTTGCTCTGATATATTATTTGACTTCCGTTAATAACCTTTAATATTTGGTGTCCCCTTTAAGAAAGAAAGAATGATGGAGCAACAGTTTTTTTGACCTGAGTTTATTTTGTTTCCATTTTGTACAAGAACATCCAGTAAACAGTTAAAACTTGAACGAAAACCAGAGTCAATTCGTTGCCCGAAAGAATAAAGTAAGATTATTGCTACTAAATATATTGTTAAAAAGCTATGTTTAAGTCAAATCAAGTCAAGTCACCTTTATTTATATGGTGCTTCATACAATACAGATTGTGTCAAAGCCTTAAACAGGAAAATAGTGTATCGTTAATGCAAGAGAACAATAGTAAATAGTGACTGTTAAAATTTTTTTTTAGTAATTTCATCATTGATTCAGTGATGTCATCTTCCAGCTCAGTTTAGTGTATTATCTATACAATAGTTAATAAGTGTTTATGTTAAAATGTATATTCATATATATTTATATTGTATATTTATACAAATATAAACAAATACAATTCAAAGGAAATATTTTTATGTTTCTAGAGGTATGAATACATACATATTTGTATGGTGTCAAAATGTCATTTTTCACACATTGTTTCAGCATATACCACAGGTTATATGGCGGGTTATATTTTTGCAGTAGTACCCAGAAAATATCATGTCAACAGTTGGCAACAGTTACTATGGGTTAGGACGAACTTCAGCATAGTTTTTAGCTACATTAGAGAAGCGAATTACTTTTATTTGGGCTGCACTTTCATTGATGTCCCTCCACATATATTCAGGAGAGAGCAGTTTACTAGGTTTGTTCAAAAGGAAATACTTGTTTAAGTGAGACTCCTCTTGCCATACCGCCTCAATGGAGTTTGCAGCATCAATGTGCAGCTTTTATCTGCAGGTTTTGGTGAGATGATGTACATCCTCCAATGAGCCACCAAATGCAGCACCAGCATAATAATAATCCCCTTCATCAGCTGGAATGTATGCTTGAGACTCTGGTCTACGCTCATATGTAAATCGATCCCTTGGAGCATCAAACAACCAAGGATGTATCACACCTACCAGACGACCCAAAGACTCCACACCCCAACGGCCATAGAACTTTGTATCTATGTCAAGGCAGAAAATATAGTCAGCCTCACTAGCCAGTTCATTCTCTATTAGTTTTTCCAGCTGTTCCATCCTGCTCATACTGATGTCCTGCCATCTTTTAAAACTCTGAACCTTTCGAACTGTCAAACTACGGTTTTCACCCATCTTCACTTCAGGAACTGATTCTGGTTGATCTGTAAACAAGTAGTAATGCACTCGAAATCCAACAAAGTAATGCTGCTCTGCTGACTCCAGAAAATCTTTGACAAAACGTGTGTATCTAACAAACAGAAAAAGAAAAACAAATACAGGAAAAAAAAATTCATTTATGCTTTAATCATTACTATTTTCATAGAGATATCATGAAGACTTACTTTCCCAAAGCGAAGACAGTGGTTGCTATGGTGAGATTCTGTTGTTTGTAGATAGAGTCGATCAGTATGGGGTCAAAGGTTCCCTCCCAAATGATTGGAGCTGACCATGGTGTCACAGAAGCAACATCTGTCCGATCATTAAAAACACACATAAAGAACTGCAATCATTTCATTCTTGAGTGGAAATGGGCTATAAGAGGTTAATACTAAAAACACAATACTCACCCTACCAACACACTCGGCTGGTTGTACAACAACCTGTAATAAAAATGAATTAGCAGAAAGAACAACAGACATTTTTATTTGTTCATGGAGTTGATAAACATTTAAAACATTGGTTTCCCAGTTTTTTTCTCCATCTATGAACCGAAGACATCATTATGTAACTCTCACTGGTCATCTGATCAGAACCTCAAAAACAACCATGAACCAATAGTTCAGTAGTCCTCATTAACTACGGATCAACTTAAAAATAAAGTCACTTTTAAGAAGATGAAGTTTTACACACCCTGGCAATGAGCGCAATCCAAAGGTCTTTTGCCTCCATTTTAGCCTGATAATAACAGTCAAACTCTTACTAATTTGAATTTGCTTATGTTGTGTGTGTGTTGATGAATATGAGCATGCACATAAATATTAGCATGTGTATGCATTTGTTTTGTTTTTTTGTGTTGAAGAGTGGTGTATGTTTATGCACATTACTCACTCTATGACGACTCGTTCTATTTTCTGCTGATTGCAGCTTAAAACAGTAAAATATTAAATTATTCATTAATGCAAACTTCTCAAATCAAGAGAACAACATAAACTACATCTGCACAATGTTTTTCTAACTGCACTAAACTCACCTGTTCTGGTTATTGTTCAGGTACAAGAGCCTGTAAAGAAAGACATATAACTTCAGGGAGATTTACAGAAAGATCTCTGTAAATGTGCATCTGTTTAATCTTCTTTTCAGAGTGTAGAGTATTATATACTTGTCATGTACACAAAAAAATCAGAGTAAAGAATTGCTCAATATTGTAGGGTTGAAAATCAACCAACTTTTGTTTTCTGTCCCAAACCTACAATTCAGCAATCCTACAACCTGAACCACTATAGTGAAACCATCCTTAGTCCCGAACAGACAGAATGCCTTTTTTGCATTTTCTTTTGCATTTTGCCATTGTGTTTTCAAAACTGAAAAAAACATTCTTTCTGACTGATAAGAATTAAAACGCTAAACTCTGTCTGACAGAATGCATTTAAAAATGCTAAATGCCAATAGAAAACAATTTTAAAAAGACGCCTCTTCTGTTGTTTTGCATTTAAAAACGCTCACTGTTGAGAATAAAATAAAAATGTTTACATTTTTAAAGGGGTCATAAAATGCAGTTTCAGAAACATATAATATGTTTTCAAGGTTAGTTCATAAAGATTTTTGGCTTTAAAAATAGAGTGGCAATACTACGCTAAATACATGTACTCCTCCTGGCCACTTGTCAAGCACTAATGTTACCAACTTCTGATAAATAATACTGCATTATTATCACATCAATTCACAACCCAAACACAACCATCTAAAATTTGCTGAAAAGTAATTACATACCCACTCAATACCATCCCAAAGAACACAAGAATGATGAGAAAATTCTGACGGAGCAGCATTATTCCTGGAATACTCATGTCCACATTGGTATGAAGTTAGAGACTGAAGCGTAAGTGAGAGGAATAAAGCAAGAGAGATGTAGACTAAGTAAGGAGGAGCTTTCAGTTGACTCATAGGAACAAAATTATTACAACTTCCTTAGTATGTAAAATGTGAAACTCAAGAATACTTGTTCGTGATTTTGAATTCATTATGTAGTAAACAAAACGAAAGCAAAATATGAAAATGTGTGATTTGAATTGAATTGAAAATAAACCTGGCTTACTGGCTTTTGACAGTGAAACAAAACAGCTCAGATATCAACAATAGGAGAAAAAAAAGTTCAGAATAGACAGAAAAAAAAATGTGTTTGAATGAAAGACTAAGAACAAAACCATTTACACAGGAAAAAACAAACAAACAAAAACACAGGTATATGCAGGGGCGATTCTAGGATTTTCATTTTAGGGGGGCTAAAAAGATAGAAAAACAAATTAAGACAGAAAGAAAGAAAGAAAGAAAGAAAGAAAGAAAAAGAAAGAAAATAATATAAAATAATGTCTGACTATGTTAGGGTGGTATACTAAACATACTGCAGCATTCCACTGTATTGCATAAATTAGATGGGTATAACATTTGAGTACTGCAAGTACAAGTCCTCCTGATCACAAACACACACACACACACACACACACACACACACACACAATTTTACTGTTTATTTTACTGCATTTCTAGAACAAACCTCTTTCCTTAGCTCAAGTATACAAACCTTGTTTTCATACTCAAATACTGTCTGTCACTGTCTTCAGTCATTTCTGTGCATGACTGTGTGGTAGTTAATCCCACATGCACTGTGATATGATTTATATTGAAAGTTTTTGAAATTGAAAACTTTACAGTAGATGGGAAACCGATTGCTCCCCCATGACATTTTGTAAACTCCATTTATGACAAAGAACTGCACAGATGCAGATATAACAATCTACCAATAAACACACACCTTGTCCTCTGTTTCTCGCTCTGCGCCGCCATGGTCAGCGTCGCATTGGAGAACACACTGAAAGATGGGACACTCTTGTACCTTCTTTACTCTAAGAAAAAGGTACTGCATCATTTAGGTACTGTTACTTTCCGTGGTTGTGTATTATGGCAGTGTATATTCTGTTGTATTCTACAGAGCTTTACCATCAGTTCTCATTGTTGTTACTAACTTATTACTAACTAACTTGTTATTTGACGACTTGTGGAATGTTTTACTGCAATTCTACGCGCAATTCTTTTTTCTCGGTTTGTTCCTCATTCTGTGGATGTCATTCAGGAGAGCAACATCTCCTGAATACACTGGATTGTTGAATAGCTGAGCTGCACAAATATATCCGCACCTGTATGATCGCTCGCGGACAGACTTTAAAGATGTAGAGTATTTTATTCCTAGAAAGAAATTGCAACGAAGCTTGGTGTCGACGACCCGGAGTTATGCAAAAAGCAACGCAGAGAAACATTCAAGACAAGTTTTCCAAAGCCATGAAAAGAATGAAAGGAAAGAGTAAAGATATAAGGTAGCAAGTACCAAATACATGTTTCAAGTAAATGTTACACCATACTGCTGCTGTTGTTCTTTCAATAAGCGATTTTAAAGGGTACAGAGTAAATAAAATGCCAAATGAATATACAATAATAAACCTTTGTTTTTATCAAAACAATGTATCCAGTTTAATAAAATAAAGGAACAATAATAAAATAAAGTAACAAACTGATTCCATTATTTTTTTCCCCCACATCATGCTAAAGTTTTGAGCCATGAGCCATTCACATTCACACTTCCCATAAAGTACTGATTATGGTTCTTTTGTATTGCAAACATGATACTTGACTCTGAACTGCTGCTAATCATTATTCTTTTGTCTGTAATATTCTGACCATTGGGGCCCATCTCACACCTAGATTGCCTACACTTCTTCATTTCATCGTTGTTTTGTTTAGAGGATACGCGCGAGTGTCGTGACACATGTTTATATTACTCTACACCCGCCTCCAGCAGAGCGGCAGTGTCGGAAAGTTCGTTAACCGTATAACGTCGCTCAGCCTTTTCGAACTTCTTTTTGCCCTGAAACGAAGAACGAAAACGAACTTTGTTTGAAGTATATCGGCGCCTTAATCCTTTAAAGCAAGTCATGCCACTTGGCAGCCATCTTTGAAACGCCTCTAGTCATGCTAGTGCAGCTCCTATCTCTTTGAATGGGGAAACCACAAATTCTCCAAAACTGTTCATTCATTAAGCTTCTGATTAAATTTCATATTTGAAATTACCAATGAAATCTGACAACAACTGTCTCATAAATGTGTTTTTTTTTTTTTTGCTCAAACAGTGTTAAAAATCCAAAACTGTTAATTTTTAAAAATATAATAAATGTTTTTTTTTTTTTTTTGCTCAAACAGTGTTAAAAAACATATTTTTTTTTTAGGTTGAATGTTTCTGTGTGCATGCGGGGTTTTTAGCGTGTGTTTCAGTGATTGACTTTACCGATTAGCGATTGGCTCTTTCATTCAGAAAGGGGGGCTTCCTTTGACAGAGAGGCCATATTAAGCATTGCATTTTTCCCTGTTCAAAACTATACGAGTGACACGTCTTGGGTATTCTATAGTCTTTAATAAGTTCTGTATGTTAAGAATACCGTTAATTTACCGGGTCGATAAGCAGTATCAGTAAGAGTTGTAATACCATTAAAACCTTATCGATACCCATCCTTGCACAGAACCCTGCTTCACTGACAAGCTGCACATGTAAAAAAGCACATTCTCAACACAGTCTCACCCCTCATCATCATGTATCGACGCTTGGTCATTGCCCCCTGGCGTCAACATCCGAGGTAGAAGGTACCCCCTTTGTGTCGTTTTTTTTTTTTGCGTTGCCAGTGTAGAGGTCTGTCCAATACACTTCCATGTAAATCCCTCACTTTCGGGTTCTGATGCAGGGGGGTCAACCAACGAGAGATATGGGTTTGCTGGAAAGTTTCGGTTTTCATGGTCATAATCAGGTGTGTAGTGGTAAAATAAGAGGTGGGTAAACTGGTAATTTGGTGATCATCGTATATGGACCGCGCATTGCTTTATTAGATTTAAGAAGACTGTCAAAACGTGTTTGAATAGCAGGGGTTAATCTATTAAAAAATTTATGAAGCTGGAGTTATTACTGAAGCACCAGCAGGGGCGATAATTTATAAAACTCCACACAGACCAAAGACAAGCGATATAGTGAGTTAAAAGATGGATTTAGATGACTTCAAGATACCAAGTTACCATACAGGTAAGGTTTCCACCCTTCTCATATAATAGTCAATTTATGAATTCAATTATTAATATGATATTTGCCTGTCGTGGGAAAGGGATCAAGTAAAAAGTTCACACGTTTACCATATTTTTACCATAGTAACTGTCGCTCGACCATGTCATGTGTAGTCAATCCCTTACAAAAATTAATCATGGTTTTATTTCAGTAAAAGTGTATTAACCATGTGTTTTATTTTTAATTTTTCTTGGAGTATTGATTACCATTTGTATAACCACAGTTTTACTACAAACACCATGGTTAAACTGTGGTTCACAAAACCATGGTTAATTTGTGGTTACCATTGTTAAACTATAGCACCCATGTTTTTTTGGTTTAATTTGTAGCCATGCACATGAAAAAAAACTATAGTGTTCCCTATCAATACTACACTCGTACTGCGTCTGCTAAGACGCTACGGGGAAAATACCTTTTTATCTGATTTCTGAAGCCTTTTTCAATCACGCAGTAAAACTGCACGACCATTGGTTTGTGGAGTTCGATAGGCATAGGGATATGTGAGAAGCATCGGGCTATATATGGGTAAATTTATCCTAGTTAAGCTGATTCTTTTTTCTTTTGGATGGATCTGATATCTGTTGGCTGTATAGGAGATGTGATGAGCTCTGATCAGCTCGCTTCTCCCTGCTCTCCGCTCTCGAGCCAGTCACCCTTGCAGTTCTTTGCCTCAGCTCGCCACCCCTGAGCAGCCCCTGATCTGTGTACCACTTCTGGCAGCCGGATCAGTTCGCCGCTCCCCAGCAGTTCTGCTCCCGCACCGCTTCACAGCGCCTGGTCAGCGCAACGCTCAATGCCAGGACTTCAGTGGACACAGAGCTAATCCTTGTCCTGTCCAAGGCCGTCGAGGAGCTTGGGCTGGAGTGGTCTGTGCCTGAGGAGACCTCACGCAGCTGCCTAGATGAGTGGTTCCTGCCGGGACACCGCCAGGCCCCTTCCCAGAGAGCTGCACTCCTCTTCCTTGAGGTCCACGAGGAGCTCACGAAGTCGTGGCGCGCCCCTTACTCTGCCCTCCTCAGAACATTTACCTCTCATGCCCTTACTGCGGGCTATGAGAAAATCCCTCCAGTGGACGAAGCCATGGCCACACACCTGTGCCCGCCTGCCCCCATTGGATGGAAGTCTAATGCGACCCACCCATCCAAGCCATGCCGGACGACTTCTGCTCTCGTGGGATGAGCATACGCCTCAGCCGGCCAGGCTGCTTCGGCACTGCACTCTATGGCGGTGCTTCAAGTGTCCCAGGCCAAGCTCCTCCGCACCATGGACGAAGTAGGGCATGACCCGGCCACATTAAAGGAGCAGGACAGCGCTACGGACCTGGCCCTGCATGCTACTAAGACCACCGCCCAGGCTATCGGGCATTCGATGGCCAGCTTGTTAGTGTTGGAACGCCACCTCTGGCTGAATCTGACGGAGATCAAGGGCGCGGATAAAACGTCTTCCTCGACTCACCTGTCTCCCCCAATGGTCTCTTTGACCCTGCTGTCGATGGGTTCGCTGAGCTCTTCACCACTGCACAAAAGTCATCCCAGACTATGCGACACTTTTTGCCCAAGCGCTCATCTTCATCTGCCTTGAGTCGCCCCAAATTGGTGCCAACTCAGCAGCCCGTTAAAACTACGTTGCCAAAAAAACAGCCCCATGCCGCGGCTTGAGCCCTGACAGCGCTCGTGCTCTGCTAAGCGATACCCCCTTCCAAAGCTGCAGGGACCCCAGCCCAAGATAATGCTGGACCCAGCACCTCAGAAGTCGATGTGTTTGTTGCCTGAACAGAGCCCCTCATAGCGCCCTGGCAGCGTGCCACTCTTATAGCAGATTCAATAAAACACAAACATACTCAGAAAGAGAGCAAATTCCTCTTCCACTATTTACGGGCACCACAGTTCCTTACAGCGAACCGATACAACCCCTCGCCATGTGGGCCGAGGCCTGGCAGGCCATCCCCGGAGTGTCAGAATGGGTGTTGAAAACGATAAAACAAGGTTACGTACTACTATTCGCTCTGAGGCCCCTGTTATTCAACGGCATGGTCCTATCGTATGTGACAGGCGAAGATGTGCATTTCCTTCACTCAGAGGTAAAATCTATGCTGGCAAAAAGGGTCATAGAAGTGGTCCCCCCAGCACAGAGCAAGTCAGGCTTCTACAGCCAGTACTTCCTCGTCCCCAAAAAGGATGGCAGTCCTAGGCCCATCCTTGATCTAAGACATCTGAACCGGGCCCTGATGAAGCGCTCATTCAGAATGATCACTTTGAAGCAGTGATCTGGACTGGTTCTTTTCCCTGTATTTGAAAGATGCTTACTTTCACATCCAGATAGCCCCCCATCACAGGGGCTTCTTGAGATTGGCCTTCGAGGGAGTGGCATATACACGGTTCTTCCGTTCAGTCTGTCCCTGGCTCTCCGCACTTTTATGAAGTGCATAGATGCGGCTCTCTCCCCTCTGAGACAGATGGGATCTCACATACTGAATTGCCTCGACGACTGGCTCATTTGGCCCAGTCGGAGGTGGAGCTGATGGCTCACAGATCCCTCCTCCTCAATCACCTAGAGTGTTTGGGACTCAGGATCAGTGGTGGAAAGAGTACTGAAAATTTGTACTTAAGTACAATTACTGTTACATTGCTGAAATAATACTCAATTACAAGTAAAAGTACTGGTGCCAAAACAGTACTTAAGTAAAAGTACAAAGTACTCTTCTCAAAAACTACTCAGAGTACGAGTTACTAGTTACTTTTTATTTGGCGATATTTAATGAATTACCAAAAAATATTCATTCACATCAAAGATCTGTGGATAATAGCTACTTTGAATAAAACTCACTTTTATTTCATTGACAAAGTGATTTAGTGGTCATGATACAGGCATTTCTAACTTCAATACCTTGGAAAATATCAATAGTAAAGTACCTGTGAATCGGAAGTTGCAAATGACTTCAGTGTTATGATGCATTTCCAAGTGAAAGGTTGTGTCTAGAAGGGATATATCTCCAAAAGGAAACTAACAATGACATTTAATTTTCTACCTATTAGATTGTTGTTTATTAACGTCTACACCTACCCCAAGCCTAAACATACCCCTTACAATAATGCAAAAAATATTAATTATTGTTGTACAGTGTGTGCATGCCCAGTAGTGCCACATGTATCCCTTAAACCAAGTGAAACAGAATATTGAATAAAGGGCAAGGCTTTATTGTGGTGCACCTCCACTCCACCTCTTGCTCATAGCAGATTCACAGTTGGATATGGGTTAAGAATATCTGCTACGTTGTTATGTCTGACATCATGCTTCACCACTTCTGGGTCCTAACGCTCTGCCAGACGTGCCAAGAAAACACCAAACTGTGCTAATATACACCCACGATGTCCTGTAATACTGAAAAATATAACCCCTTAATCTACATACTGAAATCCCAGATGGCCAGAGAGTGATTTAGCTTAAATATTAGTATCCAAAACACTGTGAGCACGGAGACTGTAGTGTGCACAGCATTTTTTTAAATGCTTAGCTTAAATATGTAATATTAATTAATTAGTGCTCATAAATGGCTGCTGAGATTATTAATTATTATTATTATTCTCAAGTGAAATGAGTAGAGGCATGGACCCGGAAACAGCAGTCCTTACATCATACTTAACAAAAGGATTCTCCCCAAGCTGTCAAACTGATGTCATCAGAGCTAGAACACCATTCCAGAGCACAAGCAAAATTGAAAGTTTGGGATTTAAGATTATGACGTCAGACTTTTTTTTTTTTTTTTTTGATGTATTGACTTCCACGGTTTAATTGCTTACCACAAGACTAGTAATGTGCACTAAAAAAAGTAAGTAGGGTCATTTTTGATTTCATGACGATTGACGAATCATTTTCAATACCATTGGCAAAGCTTCCACATACTGTATACTGCCATATAGATATTTTAATATCTAAATTTTTTTTCAGCCATTTTTTTTCAAGGCAATCATTGTTTCAAGCTTTAAGTGGTTTAATCCAAGTCTTCTAAAAAGACGTTCGCTTTATACGATGAACAGATTTTAATGTAAGTTTTTTTTCTACATACATATAAACATTGATCAATTACCATTACAAAAATCTCAATCATAAAAATTTGCTCATTCTGTGTATTTGTGTCTTTAAAATAGGGTAACTTTGTTGCAAAAGCTTACAGCAAAAGCAAGCATGATTTCAAATTTGAATTCAAACTGAATTGAATTTACAAAAAGGGAAAAATACACAGTCAGTAATACAATTATAAAACAAATGACCTAAATTCAGTTGAGATACTCGAAATATGACAATACAGAATTTTAATAGGCAGTGTTTTAAGAGCCATACATGTTGTTTGTTTAGATAAGTGGAACATCAGATGGCTTTGACCTATGTCTGTACAATGAAGTGATGCAGTTAGACAAACTAGGATATTTATATGTACAAATTATACATATATCCCATTCCAAAATATTTCTAGCATACTTACATTGCAAAGAAATTAAAGTTCTATCTTTGATTAAAGACTTTCTGGTACATTTCACTTACAGCTGATAACATTTCCAGTAGGATTTTCAGCGGTCAGGTTTTGATCTATTCTGAATGGTTGATAACTTTTGACAAATTTTAATCCAGGACTCGAGCAAAGAGAAATAATTTCTATGTTAAAAGCATGGAGAAATCGTGATTGCACACAGTCTGCGCACAAGCAATATCGGAGTGAGAGGACAGGCAGTTCATTTGTATAAGTTAGGCCTATTTGAGAGCTCGCATCCAGTTTTCTGGGATTACATGACTGTGTTCTCATGTTACAATAAAGCACTCGCCACAATAAAGTGGGAATGATTAGAATTATGCGGAATACCTGCAATCCGCATGGACATCTAGACTCTGAATGCGTGTTTAACTCACTGTCAGAGAGGAAAGAGAGAAGCAGCTTACCATCAGATATTTCAGTATTGGTATCAAAATATAGATATTTATGATAACACTACCATGTTGTTTGTTTCTCCAAACTTTGAGTCCATAAATTACGCTGATCTCCCTCACTGTCTGATCAGCTCTTCACCTGCTGCAGCGGCAGCTTTTCCCGGTTCAGATAGCAGGGCTTTTATTGGTCCCTTTACGGATATCTTTATTGGCTACTGAAGTGCCGTCAAAGGTTTGAATATTAATTCAAATTGTGGGCGTACTCAGTAACAAACTATGATTTAAAAACAACGAAATAGTATGTAGCTGGGCCTGTTCTACATGCGACCACTGCAGTTTTGGCTAAAACCTCAAGTGCCGCCTCATGCCTTGCGGCACAGTCGTCACATGATCAAGGTGAGCCAGGCATGCAGTGCAACCCTGGCCCCTTGGATGAACCCCTGCTAGTACGAGCAGTGGGGATAGTTGGCAGACGGAAAGTCTAGGGAGCCCTGTGCGAAGGCCATCTGACCTTTGGCGTCTGGACGAGCGCAGAATCCCAGCTCCCTATCAACCGCCTGGAAATGCTGGCTGTATGTCGATGACAACATGACAGTGGTGTCCTTCATAAATTGCCAAGCCTGAGAGCAGCGCATGTGCAGGGCATTCTGAACACAGGGGCGGACATATTGTCCCGATGCAACCTCCCCTCAGAGGAATGGAGGCTCCACCCCCAGACTGTTCAAGGGATTTGGGACATCTTTGGGAGGACAGAGGTTGACCTCTTTGCCTCCGAAGACAATTCTCATTGCCCAATCTATTTTTCAAAAGTCAAGGATGCTCTGGCCCACGACTGGCCCAGTATCCTCCTTTATGCTTTTCCCCAGATCACTCTGATCCCCCAGGTCATCAGACGAATCAGGGAAGATGCCCACAAGGTCCTCCTGGTAGTCCCTCTGTGGAGGAGCCAACCATGGCTCTCGGACCTGTTGCAGCTGTCACTAGTGGAGCCATGGCAAATCCCCTTGAGACGGGACCTCCTCTCTCAAGAGAACATAATGATATGGCACCCCAGACCCGAGCTGTGGGCTATCCATGTATGGCCTCTCGACGGGAGTCGGTAGACCTCCCATAGAGTGTCATGAATACCATATTACAGGTTAGAACTCTGTCCAGAAGGCGCCTCTATAGCCTTAAATGGTCGGTTTTCACCACCTGGTGCACTGCCCGGGGTGAAGAGCCATTCACTTGTGACATATATCAGATATCGTCCTTCCTCCAAGACTTAATGGATAGGGGCCGTCCTCCCTCTACCCTCAAAGTCTATGTTGCGGCTATCGCAGCTTCTCATGCTCCTATAGCTGGGCAGTCCATGGGTAAGAACAACTTGGTTGTTCGTTTTCTGAAGGGGTCCAGAAGGCTGAAACCTCCTCGCCCCTTCACGATCCCCAAATGGGACCTATCCATGGTTCTTAGAGGCCTCGAAGAGCCGCCCTTCGAACCGCTTCAGACTGCTGACTTACGTTCTCTGTCACTGAAAACTGCTCTGCTAGTGGCGTTAGCATCCGTTAAGCAAGTAGGAGATATAACCAAAAGTATAACCAAAGTACACAGTACTCATTCCGTATCTAAGGGAACCGAGGTTATGTTAGTAACCGAGTACGTTCCTCATCGCTACTACATTCGTACTGCATCTGCTTAAACGCTATGAGGACAATACAATCACGCCGTGCTGTTGGGAAGGATGACAGGGTATTCCACAGAGCACTGAGAAGAGCTTGTAACAGTACATGATATCTGTCCACACCTCACATTCTGCCTTTCTGTCTATGTTGATCTGTCTAAGAAGAGTCTGGAAATGCTAGTTTAACTTGTCACATGACAAATCAGATGTGCAATTAATTTGGCTAAATCAGTTCATTTAAAACTGTTCACACCAAGAGCAATAACTATAATGAGAACTATTTTAGCATCCACACCAACAGATGATACTGTTTTGTTTATTGTTATACACGCTGCAGTTACAGTATGTTGTTGTGAAAGTGAAAAAAAAAGTGAAAGTCGTGACATTTGCCAAGTATGGTAACCCATACTCGGAATTGGTACTCTGCATTTAACCCATCCAAGTGCACACACACAGCAGTGAGAAGTGAACACACACCCGGAGCAGTGGGCAGCTATATCCAGCACCCGGGGAGCAACTGGGGGTTCAGTGCCTTGCTCAAGGGCACTTCAACTATGGGTATACACAAATCCGCCGCAAACTCTATGGGCGCCGCCATCTTGCCTGCCGCCATTACTGCGTGCCTGCGAAGTGTGACGGTGTGACTCTAATGACATTTCAATGAAAGCGGATCCTGCTCATTAAAGAAAATGTCTGGTGAAAGGGAAAATTGGGTAGATGATGTCAGGCAGTGGACAAAACTTACTGATAAAGGTAATTTATTGACAACATAATGTAATAATGTATAAATATGTAATGTATTGTAATTAAGAAGTGTATTAATTGATGACAACAATAAAACCGAACGCTGTCATTACTAGCTGTGTTGTTAATATGTTCACAAGCTTCAAATAACTATTAGGCCATCCTTAAAAATATTCTTGTTTGCCATAACTTATCGACCCTGTCAATTTAGGACTGACCCAATTAATTATTTTTTTCCCCTTTTAGTCTGACCGACTTGCCGATTGTAATTGCGTTAAGACCCACAGATTTTTTTTTACTCTTCAAACAACTAATACAGATGCAGTAAAATGTGAGACACACACAATTGACGCTTTTCACACGCTCTCATACACAGAAAAATCACGAAGCAAAGAGGACACAGAGACCGACAGACTAGACAGAGCAGGTTAACGTACTTGTGATAGAAAAAAAATCTCAGCTCTCAGATTCTGTCAATTTTATTATGAAATTCAAACAATAAATATCGTTTTGGTGCTTGTAAATGTGACGCGACAGATCCCTAGTGGCACGTGAACTGATCATCTCTAGCTAATAGTAAAGAACTCTGTGTAATCCGTATGGCCGTAAACATGGGCAGTCAATGTGCAACAAAAGGTTTTATTTTTAACGGTTTTATTCCAGGCCTGTAGTTTTGTGCTGTTGTTAAAACAGCCAACCACACAAGACGCTCTTCCCGGCATCACTGGACAGCATATGTACTAAAAAAACTAAATAAAAATAACTTTTCGTACAGCTAACATCTGCTACAGCCGTCTACGGGACTAACGCTACTTCAGCTACTTCCTTAGCAGCAAGGCACACAGTAATGGCGGCGCTGCTTTACTTCTGTGTTTCGCCGGATTTGTCTATTGAGGGTGGAAGAGAGCGCTGTTCATTCAGTCCCCCAACCCAAAACTCCTGCCAGCACCGAGACTCAAACCTGTGATCTTCGGGTTACAAGTCCAACTCTCTAACCATTAGGCCTTGTCTGCTATTTGCTGTTATCAAGGTTTTTATTGTTCATCATGCAGGGGTGTAGCCATCATTTCAGAAGTGAGGGGGATAGAAATATGTATATATATATACACACACAGTGCCACTTGAAAGTTTGTGAAACCCTTGCAGAATTTGTGAAAATGTGAGTAATTTAAACAAAATAAGAGAGACCATACAAAATGCATGTTATTTTTTTATTTAGTACTGTCCTGAGTAAGGTATTTTACATAAAAGATGTTTACATTTAGTCCACAAGACAAAAAAAAAATGCTGAAATGATTAAAATAACCCCCTTCAAAAGTTTGTGATCCCTTGGTTCTTAATACTGTGTGTGGTTACCTGGATGATCCACGACTGTTTTTTTGTTGTTGTTGTTGTTGTTGTTGTTGTTGTTGTTGTTGTTGTTTTGTGATGGTTGTTCATGAGTCCCTTGTTTTCACTGAACAGATTTCAGAAAAATCCTCCAGGTCCTGCAGACAAGGGGTTATATTTTTCCTGTTTGTCTTCATGTTTCCAAACGTTTCTACAGTATTTTTCTCTTTTCTGTGATTTCCTGGTTTGACTTTCTGCGCGTGAGCTCCCCCCGGCTTCAAGTATGAATGAAACATACTGCGTGTGTGTTTAGCGCTCCGAGATGTTCATCTCGCCTTATTCTGGGTCCGAATAAAATATCAGGCCATGCGCCGACTATCCTGTCTCTTTGAGTTTAAATCTATATTTATTCACACCAGCTCTTGAAAACCTCTATGCGAACACGCTTGACCGAAAAAGTGCGGGGGACGAATTTACATGCCCCTTCGCCCCTGTCATGTGATAAATTCTCTTTGTTCCTGTTTCTCAGGATTACTTCTCCATCAACTCTCCACAATATCAGCCCTTTCAAAAGCTTCCACATCACTGTCTCTCGTGTGGCACATCTGCTCTTAGTCCTTTACTGTACACTTCCAGTCTTAGCATGTCTACTTGTATTCATTTCTCCTCTACAGTCAATATATATATATACATAACATATTATATAACATATATATATATTCTTGATGAAAATGATTATTATTGTCATGACCTATTGTCAATTGGTCCTGCATTTAGTCACAATAGAAGCAACAATGATTACATGAGAGATAATAATTGTGAAATATTTAAATAATGTTCTTAATCGCTCTTTGACTATTTGTTTATTAAAGGGAAGAAAATAGAAAATAATATTTTTTTCAACTAGAGGCTCAAAACTCCCAGTATATAAAATATTATTTGGCATCCTATCTTGTGTTCTATAAACAAATTCTCTTTTTATTTTTGAATATTAGACAATGTTTTTATTACATATTTCTTAGTTACATATTTATTTCCATGTACCCATTAATTACTTTATCAATCAGTCATTGTTTTAACTTGTTATAAGTCACTATAACTGCTTTTTTGTTTGTTTTTTATTTTTTATTTTTTTCATAGTGGCACTTTCTGGAGAGAGAGTGCTGTTCTGGGCACTATTGTCTTGGAAAAGTTTGACTTATCAATAAACTTTGGGAAATTCGTAGTGCGTGTGTGTTTAATATTCACGTAGTTCAACTGGCAGAGCTAAGAGAATGGCATGTTTGTAGGGTCCATTTCCAGGAAAAATAAAGTGATTAATTGTACCTTTAATACACTATAAATACACTGTAAATGTTACAGAAGCGAAATTAAATAGTAGAAAAGTACTGCATGTTTGAATAATTATCAGAGGTGGGTTTATTTTTTTATTTATTTTTTGGTAAGTAAATGGAATATTTTGGCATTTATTATGTATTTTACACACAGTATATGCACACTTTTGAGTTTAAATATTGTACATTAATATTAGTGTAAACAATGTATACAATGAGAACCATACGATGCAATCTGTTGTTGCAGTTTTGTATTGAGTGGAGACAAATAAATCTTTAATTGATTATCTGTCCATTCACCCCAAGAACCCGGAAGATCCTGTCATAAATCACCATATATGGACAAGTAAGTGTGACCTCTGCTCAACTGGGTTGCCATTGGCTTTGAAGTTCCCTTGGCACTCGCATAGCTTGCTGTGGTTGGACTATCTTTTAACCCAAATTAAAATACATTGTAAAGTATGTTTTGCTGTTATTATTACATCAGTATTACCTTCAGTTAACAATGCTGTGTTGCTATGTCGTGAGAAATTACCACTTTACAGAGATTGTAACCCTAACCCTGAGCATAACCTTATTAAACTACAAATACCAGCGCCATGTTTTTCGTGTTTGAATGGCAGAGACTTATGAGTAATGTAGTTTAAAATGTTTAAAAATAAAATGGGGTAAAATACAATCTTTTTTGAACATAGGTATATCTAAACATGTTCATTATGCAAACATTCATGACATATTTAAGAGGCAGGCTGAAATTTGGTATTTTACTAAGAGCACCTTTTAAAACACCTTTATACCATCTTTCCATATATGTTTGAAAACTCTGTCCAACATTATTTAATTAACATAGCATAAGTAGCTGTCCTGCCAAATTTCTCTTTAAAACTATAATCAGACTTTGATTTACAGCCATCTGAAATGTTCAATTTTGTTGCTCTTCTAGGGAACTCTACTGGGCCCCTTTGGAGATGGAAAACATACACAGATCTATTCTCATCATTCACAGCAAACTGTGCTAAGTCACAAATTTTTTTTAGATTGTCTTTTCAACAGCTTGCCAATTAGTAGGTTGCAAGGCATAGTTATCTTAGACTAAGAATAGACCCAAAAAAATCAACATCAGTGCCTCTTTGGAATGGGCTCCATTTATTTCATTAGATCAGGAGCAAGAATATAGTGTCGACAGTAAACAAATTAATTCAATTTAAACAACCAATACATATTGTGACACTTCATTGTGCTATCACACAAAGTCAATGTGTCATTCAGCATGGTCCACACAGTGTATAGTTTATGGTGCAAAAGCCATCCATTCATGCAATTCAAAGATTCATAATATAAAAGACCTAATTTGGATCTGTGTCAAAAATGTCTCATCTTTGTCCTCCTCAGGTCCTAAACATCAGTAATGGGCATGATCATCTTCATTATAATATAGAACAGGATTCACGTTGATCCTTCCCTGGTACATCACCCTCAGTTTTGCATTTACTGTCTGTAGCAATATAGTCCATGCAGTCTCTTCTAATGCAGCTTTCAGCATTCCCTTTATGTGACGGAGTCATTAATATGACCAAATGTTCATTCTTAATTAAAACAATCATAGTAATTATATGTATTGTCTACAAAAATTAAATGGTGTATTTACCAAACACCATCCCTAATACAGTATATTCACCATACTTTATTATCCAACACCATGTACAATACTTCACTGGAGGATACAGCATAAAGAGAGATGCTTGCTTGCTTCTCCATGTCCCTACCATAGTCTTCTTTTTCCATGACTTAAGAAGAATGATGCTGTGAAGAAGAATTTCCCTAAAGAGACAATAAAGTCTAAAGTCTTAAACAATTTGCAGTTGTTATCCAGCACCCTACAGTACAACTGACATGTAACCAATTCAAATCAAATCACTTTATTATCACGATACCATGAACGCAAGTGTACAGGTGGTGAAAGTCTTTTGTGCACACTGCAGCATGACAGTATGGATGACAACTGGTGCTCCAGTAGTAACACTCTCTGTTACTCATGTAACCTCGGTTCCCTGAGATGAGGGAAAGAGACATTGCTACGGGAATTACCCTTTTCTTCAAATACTGTTGAAGCCTTACTGAATCACACCAGTGAAACTGGCCAATGGCATTCAAGTGTGCAAAATATGAGGGGCCCCCCAATCTATATAAAGCAGCGCTTGTACGTCATACATTTAGAATCTTGACAGAAGCACTTGGCATTCTAAGATCCTGAGCTAGGTGACACAGCAATAAGAGCAATGTCTCGTTCCCTCATCTCAGGGAACCGAGGTTACGTGAGTAACCGAGAGTGTTCCCTTTCGATTCGGTCACTCTACGTTGCTATGGGGGTGTTACGTTTGTATTCGGTAGTTTTACGTTGCTTGGCTTGACTAAGTATGTCAAGTTTCACATACGGAACCGTAATGAGAGCGGGAATGATATTGGCGCTCTTGTTAAACACAGCTCAGGTCTACAGGACCTAGTAGACCAACTAGATGATGCCATGTCACCATGTAAAAGTCAAGAGGTGTGCGGCAACTAGACAATGCCACATCACACCAGGGGTGGAGTAATGCTGGTGAAACAGAGAATGTGAAATGGTGGCGTCTCCGGTGCCATCACATATATTCAATGGCCGTACCGGTGCTCAAATAAGGAGTATGATGGTGCACGTCATGAATAATATCATAACAATGTGATCAGCTGATAGGGACAGCATTGAATTAGTGGTACGTCAATACAGGGGTGTATACGACCTAGTAGAAACCACTGAAGCAAGCAGTTCAGATCATAACTGAGGCTGAGTAGGCACGTGCACTGCATGCACTGACAGCACATGTGAGGCAAGCGAAGACACATCTAGGTATTAAAACCTTGCGAAAGTGCTGGGTGATGACCAGCCTGCCGCAATGCAAATGTACTGAATAGAAAAGCCATTTGACCAGGATCCATGGGTTACGTGGGCCCTGCGCTTTAAATGGAATCGAAAGCACTTTAGGCACATAACCCTTCCTAGGCTTTAAGTTGAGTCTGCAATCACCTGTCCCGAACTCAATACACGAGTTGTCAGTTGACAATGCCTGCAGGTCCCCAGCTCGCTTAACAGAGGACAGCGCGAGCAGGAGTCTACCAGCATCTCCACCAGTTTTGGGAAACATGGCTGATTGGGCCATTTCAGTGCCACTAACAGAACAGATTTACTTTCCTCTCTGATTTTGCAAAGCACGAGAGGCAGAAGTTTCACTTGAGGAAAAGCATACATGCTTACTTTCGCCTAGCTGTGAGCTACTACATCCACTCCCATTGGACAGTTTGTCAGCAAATAAAACAGTGGGCAGTGAGTGTTCTCCACTGATGCGAAGAGATCCACCTCCGCCGAATACACTCCAAATCATATTGACTGTAATCTCCACTCTCAGTGGATTACCCCACCCCTCAACAGTAAATCTGTGCTGTGATTCAGGCGTCTGGGGGCATGTACTGCCCAGATGGAGAGGTGTCAATCTGCCCACAGAAGAAGGTCTCTCGCCAGCCGCAGCAGCAGCTCCAAGCTCACTCCCCCTTGGTGATTTATAGACGCTACCACTGTCATGCTGTCCGTCCTGTGGAGAATGTCCGGGAGAAAGCACTTGATCGCTAGGTGTACAGCACAGAGCTCCAGACAGTTTATGTGCCAACTTCTCTGTTTCTGACCACATCCCAAAGGCTGGTCTGACGTCTCATATGGCTCCCCAGCCCATACTCGATGCATCTGTTGTAACAGTCTTTCTCCTGATCACTTGGCCAATAAGAACACCCCAGTGATACAGATTCATATTGTGCCAAGGGGTCAGCACATCCCAGAAGGTGTCCGTGCGCCATGCACTCTGTGGCACCCAGTACTTTAGCCAAAGCTTAAGCGCTCGCATATGTAGGTGCCCTTACTTTAAGACTGCGAGAAAACTGCACAGTTTTTGTGAGCACTACTCCGACAGACACACTCGCATATTGATTGAATTCAGCTCCACTCCTAAAAGGGAGACATTCTGTCTCAGTACCAGCATGCTCTTTTGCATATTCAGTCAGCCCTAAAAGCTCTGAAGATGAGCGAGGAGTCTGAGCTTGTCACTGAGCAGTGCACTCAGGTTAAGACCGTGAATTGGTACGCTATCCCCTAGAATGCAAATCTCAGGAAACGCCTGTGGCGAGGGGCTACCTGAATGTGAAAATAAGCATCTTTTAAATCCACAGAGATAAACCAATCTCTCAGTCTGATATGTGAGAGGATTTGTCTCAGGGTAATCATTTTGAACGAGTGCTTCGAAAGTGCTCGATTCTCAGGTCCAAGATTGGGTGATGTCCGCCGTCTTTCTTTGGTACCAGAAAATAGCGACTGTAGAAGCCACTCTCACGGTCTGCTAGAGGTCTGCAAAACATTTGCTTCCTATCCTAAACCTATCATTCAGCAATCCTACAAACTCGATTCCAAAAAAAGTTGGGACACTGTACAAATTTTAAATAAAAACAGAATGCAATGATGTGGAAGTTTCAAATTTCAATATTTTATTCCGGATACAACATAGATGACATATCAAATGTTTAAACTGAGAAAATGTATCATTTTAAGGGAAAAATAGGTTGATTTTAAATTTCATTGCATCAAAACATCTCAAAAAAGTTGGGACAAGGCCATGTTTACCACTGTGTGGCATCCCCTCTTCTTTTTATAACAGTCTGCAAACGTCTGGGGAATGAGGAGACAAGTTGCTCAAGTTTCGGAATAGGAATGTTGTCCCATTCTTGTCTAATACAAGCTTAGGTCTTAGGTCTTCTTTGTCACATCTTCCTCTTTATGATGCGCCAAATGTTTTCTATGGGTGAAAGATCTGGACTGCAGGCTGGCCATTTCAGTACCCGGATCCTTCTTCTACGCAGCCATGATGTTGTAATTGATGCAGTATGTGGTCTGACATTGTCATGTTGGAAAATGCAAGGTCTTCCCTGAAAGAGACAAGGTCTGGATGGGAGCATATGTTGTTCTAGAACTTGAATATACCTTTCAGCATTGATGGTGCCTTTCCAGATGTGTAAGCTGCCTATGCCACACGCACTCATGTAACCCCATACCATCAGAGATGCAGTCTTCTGAACTGAGCGCTGATAACAACTTGGGTTGTCCTTGTCCTCTTTAGTCCGGATGACATGGCGTCCCAGTTTTCCAAAAAGAACTTCAAATTTTGATTCGTCTGACCACAGAACAGTTTTCCACTTTGCCACAGTCCATTTTAAATGAGCCTTGGCCCAGAGAAAACGCCTGCGCTTCTGGATCATGTTTAGAAATGGCTTTTTTTTTACCTATAGAGTTTTAGCAGGCAGCGGCAAATGGCACAGTGGACTGTGTTCACCGACAATGTTTTCTGGAAGTATTCCTGAGCCCATGTTGTGATTTCCTTTACTAGCATTCCTGTATGTGATGCAGTGCCGTCTAAGGGCCCGAAGATCACGGGCATCCAGTATGGTTTTCCGGCCTTGACCCTTACACACAGAGATTGTTCCAGATTCTCTGGATGATATTATGCACTGTAGATGATGATAACTTCAAAGTCTTTGCAATTTTTTTCTGAGAAACTCCTTTCTGATATTGCTCCACTATTTTTCGCCGCAGCATTGGGGGAATTGGTGATCCTCTGCCCATCTTGACTTCTGAGAGACACTGCCAACTCTGAGAGGCTCTTTTTATACCCAATCATGTTGCCAGTTGACCTAATAAGTTGCAAATTGGTCCTCCAGCTGTTCCTTATATGTACATTTAACTTTTTTTCGGCCTCTTATTGCTACCTGTCCCAACTTTTTCGGAATGTGTAGCTCTCATGAAATCCAAAATGAGCCAATATTTGGCATGACATTTCAAAATGTCTCACTTTCAACATTTGATATGTTATCTATATTCTATTGTGAATAAAACATAAGTTTATGAGATTTGTAAATTATTCCATCCCTTTTTTGCTCACAATTTGTACAGTGTCCCAACTTTTTTGGAATCGGGTTTGTACAGCCTGAACAGACAGAATGTGTTTTTTGCATTTTCATTTGCATTTTGGCATTGCGTTTTCAAACCTGAAAAACACCTTCTGTCTGACTGATAAGAATTAAAATGCTAAACTCTGTCTGACAGATTGCATTTAAAAACGCTCAATGCCAATAGAAAACAATTAAAAAAGGTGCCTCTCACTGATTTTTTTTTTTTTTTACATTTTTAAAGGGGTCATAAAATGCAGTTTCAGAAACGTATAATATGTTTTTAAGGTTAGTTCATAAAGATTTCAAAATAAGGTGCTTAAGCAGAATAGAGTGGCAATACTACGCTAAATACATGTACTACTCCTGGCCACATGTCAAGCACTAATGTTACCAACTTCTGAGAAATAATACTGCATTATTATCACATCAATTCACAACCCAAACACAACCATCTAATATTGCTGAAGCGTAATTACATACCCACTCAATACCATCCCAAAAAACACAAGAATGTTGAGAAGATTCTGACAGAGCAGCATTATTCCTGGAATACTCGTGTCTACATTGATATAAAGTTAGATACTGAACTGTAATTGAGAGGAATAAAGCAAGAGAGATGTAGATCAAGGAAGGAGGAGCGTTCAGTTGACTCATAGGAACAATATTATTACAACTTACTTTTGTATATTTTAGTATGTAAAATGTGAAACTCAAGAATACTTGTTTGTGATTTTGAATTCAAAACAAAAGCAAAATATGAAAATGTGTGATTTGAATTAAAAAAAAAACTTGGATTACTGGCTTTTGACAGTGAAACAAAAGAGCTCAACTACCAATATTTTTGAAAAAAAAAAAAGTTTAAAATATATAGACAGAATTAAAAATGTGCCTGAACGAAAGACTAAGAACAAAACCATTTACACATGAAAAAAAAAACAGGTATATGAGAAGTTACAAACTTTGGACTCAAACTCTGGCACACCCTTGATATGCATATCTGAGCTGTTGGAGGAACACTCTCAGAAAAAGAAAGAAAAAAAAGAAAAAATTGCTACAGCTTACAGCTGTGGGGCAACACCCTCAAAGGGACACTTCTGTACCTTCTTTGACCCTTCTTTACTCTAAGAAAAAGGTACTGCATAATTTAGGTACTGTTACATTCCGTGGTTATGTATTATGGCAGTGTATATTCTGTTGTAGCCTACAGAGCTTTACCATCAGTTCTCATTGTTGTTACTAACTTATTACTAACTAACTTGTTATTTGATGACTTGTGGACTGTTTTACTGCAACATCTGCTGACTGCAATGATAGAGCTTGGAATAGCCAGGACAATTTTTTAATATAACTCCGACTGGATTTGTTCTTAAAGAAGAAAGTCATATACACTGGATGCTTCGAGGGTAAGTAAAACAAAGTCTAATTTTCATTTTTGGGTGAACTAACCCTTTATGGCAAGTCATGCCACTTGGCAGCTATCTTTGAAACACCTCTCATCATGCTAGTGCAGCTCCTATCTCTTTGAAAGGGGAAACATCAAATTCTCCAAAACTTTTCATCAAGCTTCTGATTAAATTTCATATTTGAAATCACCAATGAAATCTGAAATCTGACAACAACTGTCTCATAAATGTTGTTTCTTTTGCTCAAACAGCGTTAAAAAAAGCTTTTTTTTTTTCAGGCTAGACCAGCCAGTGTGGATGCGCAGTCCTAAGCGTGTGTTTCAGAACCTTGATTTTTTTTCTATAGCAACCAGGACTTCTAACGGCACCTGCAGTGATTGATTTTACCAATTAGCGATTGGCTCTTTCATTCAGAAGATGAAGCTTCCTTTGATAGAGAGGCCATATTGAGCATTGCATTTTCCCCATTCAAAACTATACGAGTGACATGTCTTGGCTATTCTATAGTCTTTGATAAGCTCTGGTATTAACAGTTCTGCTGTCGATAGGCTACTGGAGAGATTAAGAAAACACACACAGCCTACATTTGTTATTGCTATAGGACCAATAGACGTTATCTTGCAAATTCTATGTTACCAGAGTTGCCAGCTGTTTTTATATGCAATAATATTCAGACATTTGTCTGTGATGCATTTTTGCTATTCACAATTCAGAAGTGAGATCATGCTCACACGGAGGAGTCACAGCACGCACAACACGAAAACCCTGTTTAATTATGATAGAGGCGAAAACTAAACGTTCAAACGTCTGCTTACACTTTAGGCCTGTGGCTGTGATATTAAGCTTATTTTATTTTTATTTTCGATTTTGGCTTCTAAGGATTATAAAAAAGAAGATATGAGGTAAAACTTTTAAAAACTAGCCGCGTTTCTTCTAGCGTTTCGTCTAGCGCAACTTCCTCCCCTTAATTCTTAATTCTCTTAAACTTTTAAAAACTAGATATATATATATATATATATATATATATATATAAATATATATACATATATATATATATATATATATATACACTCACCGGCCATTTTATTAGGTATTAGGTACACCTATTCAATTGCTTGGTAACACAAATTGCTAATCAGCCAATCACATGGCAGCAACTCAATGCATTTAGGGATCTAGATATGGTGAAGATGACTTGCTGAAGTTTAAACTGAGCATTAGAATGGTGAAGAAAGTGGATTTAAGTGACTTTGAACGTGGAATGGTTGTTGGTTTGTTGGTGGCTGGTGTTTTGGTATTTTCTGATCTACTGGGATTTTCACGCACAACCCTTTCTAGGGTTTACAGAGAATGGTCCGAAACATAGAAAATATCCAGTGAGCGGCAGTTGTGTGGATGAAAATGCCTTGTTGATGTCAGAGGTCAGAGGAGAATGGGCAGACTGGTTAGAAATGATAGAAAGGCAACAGTAACTCAGGTAAGCGCTTGTTACAACCAAGGTATGCAGAATACCATCCCTAAACACACAACATGTCGAACCCTGAAGCAGATGGGCTGCTGCAGCAGAAGAACACATTGGGTGCCGCTCCTGTCAGCTAAGAACAGGAAACGGAGGCTACAATTCGCACAGGCTCACCAAAATTGGACAATAGAAGATTGGAAAAACATTGTCTGCTCTGATGAGTCTCGATTTCTGTTGTGACATTCACAAATCTGCAGCAACTGTGTGATCCTATCATGTCAATATGGACCAAAATCTCAGAGGAATGTTTCCAACACCTTGTTGAATCTATGCCATGAAGAATTAAGGCAGTTCTGAAGGCAAAAGGGGGTCCAATCCCCTAGCAAAATGTACCTAGTAACGTGGCCACTGAGTGTATGTGTGTGTGTATATATATATATATGTATATATATATATATATATATATATATATATATATATATATATATATATATATGTACCGTATATATATATATATATATATATATATATTTAGGTTAAAACATTAACGATACCCATCCCTGCACAGAACCTAACTTCACTGACAAGCTGCACATGTAAAAAATCACATTCTTTGCCAAACTGTGACTGCAGTTTAATTTCGATGAATCATGCAGCTAACAAGGTATCGCATATCGCATTTTTCTTCAATATTGCACAGCTCTACTGATTATATTACCTAAAATGTGTAATGTAATGGATTAAGTTACAAACTAAATTTTTTTTTCCACATGGGATTGAAATTCTGGCGTTGTCCCCTCATTCCCATCATGCTCATGCTTTGAAACATTGGTTCTGTGTAACAAAGTTAACCAAACTCATCACAAAATAACCACTAAAATCCAGTCTTAAAGTGTTGTTTATTCATACTGACCAGTGGTGAAGTGCAAATCTGCAGGTGAGCTAATCGATATCACACAAGCAGCATGCAAACTTTGAGTAGGGGTTTAGCTGGTAAACCTCAATCTGAATTAGAATTGTTCATAAAAGCACAACTATAAACATGACAAGGCTGTAAAAGCAGATAGAGCTTACCTGTTCGGCGTGATGGCATTTAATGTTGCCAACAGCTTCTGCAGTCAGATATTTAGCCTCTTGTTTGTCTTTTTAAAGACACCTAACAGCTTTGAAAAGTCACAGGTAGGGTAATACTGATGTATCTTAAAGGGTTAGTTAACCCGAAAATGAAAATTCTGTCATTAATTACTCACCTTCATGTCGTTTCAAACCTGTAAGACCTTCAACCATCTTCGGAACACAAATTAAGGTATTTTTTCAAAAAGAATGCTTTTTGTGCGCAAAAAAATAAATAAATAATGAATTTATTCAACAATTGCTTCCGGGTTTTGGCTAACAAAATTGTGTCTTCTTCTTCTTCTTGTTGATGTTTAATGGCGACTAACTCCCTAGGAGTATTTTCACCACCTACTGTACTGGATGCTAAATTAACCCTGTTGATGTTTCATACTCTCTCCTATCTATGGAGCACACAGAGCACAAAATGCCAATTAGTTTTATTACATACTAAATTGGTTGATGTGTCTCTGAGGCATATTTATGGCAGTACAAACGAAATGCTTACATTTATTTATCATTTAAACTGATGAAAACAGAGGGAGAAAGATTATACTGAAAAGATTTCTTATCCTGTTATCTAGTGGACAGCATTAAGTATTAAGGCCTTTATTGCTCATTTAATGCAAGTCAATGAGATTTTTTGAGGGAAGTAAGTCCGACCAGTTAGAAAAGATATAGCAATGTGAGTAAGACCAGTCTGAGGCTCTGAGTCTAATTGGTGAAGCATTAACGCTCTATGCCAGGGGTCTTCAATGTTTTTCAGGGCAAGGATCCCTTAGGCGATAGAGACATGGGGCAGGAAAATAGCCATTGAAATTAATAGAAACAATCATATTATGCTAGTTATATTATGTTAAGACAATTAGAACTATATTGTTATTGTACATGCATCATTTCTTTATATTTTCATTGTTTAAAAAAAAAATATGCATCATAACAAACATATTTTGCAATTATGCAATTTAAACCACAATTTATTAAGTTGTTTACAGTTGTCTTAATTATTTTTATAGATCTGCAGTTTCATACATTTTAATTTCATTGTCAAGTGGACAATTATACATTTACATGAACTTCAACTTTATTTTAATAAAACTTTATATTTAATTTAACTGTCAGGTGGACAATTATACATTTACGTGAACGTCAACTTTATTTTTAATAAAAATTGACATTTAATTTTATTAAGTTTGTTAATCAAGTCAAAATTTGTTACAATAACTTTTGCATAAATAAGGAAATACTGGATAGGAATACTAGGCAGGTGTTATGAGTTTGCCAGCAGTTCCACCTGATCATATAAGATTATGTTCTATTAATGATTGCCACTTTAATGTTTGCCATGTTTGCCATTTCTTATTGATCAGTACTACATTGCTATAGTTGTTCATATAACCAAATGTTATTGAGTGTCTGTTGTGAACCAAAATATGTGCACCCCCACGTAATTGTTTTGTGTAAGTAAAAGAACGTCTTGGTTACGTATGGTAACCCTCGTTCCCTGAAGGAGGGAATGAGACGTCATGTCGGTGACCGACGAATTGGGATATCGCTTTGATAGACCAATCTACTTTGAGTGTAAACTAAACGAGCCAATGCACATCGGCATACAATTATTGCATCCAGTTGCTGCTGATCACAGTGTGAGTATAAGAAGACAGCAGCTGCAATGCATACCAGGTCTTCACTGAGGAGCCGAGCCGGTGACCTGGACGCTCAGCGGCGGTACAGCAACCGTGGCAACTGGACGTGATGTCTCCGTCCCTCCTTTAGGCAATGAGGGTTACCATACTTAACCGAGACGTTCCCTTTCAGTTGGTCACTCTCTACGTCACGTCGGCGACCGACAAAATTGGGATCCCTACCAAAGCGCCATGGGTGCTGCCCCTTCCAGTGCCCTGTGCGAGGCGCCTGCACCCCTATTTGGTGTAGGCTGGGGCTCGGAACAAGTGGTTACACTCACCATTGTCAAAGCACTACCTCACTGGGTGAGCCTGGATATCACTGGGAAAACGTACCTGTTCCACCTGGAACAGGGACGCTTTAGAAGTCCCATCCTTCCCGAAAGAGTTTTTGGGAGCAAATACACATATAGCATTCGTTTAGGTGTATATGGAGAAATTGAAGGTGATTGTAACCCTCTTGGGAAGGCAGAAGTCTGCCGGGGAAACAAGGGCTCTGAGGCTATACCGTGGACTATACAAATACGAGTACCGCTTAGGTCTCAGTATGGAACCCAGCCTTCTATGGTTCTCATGCATTCATCGTGCAGGCCTGGCGCCAGACATTCTGCTGCGTCCAGCTGGCAACGGTGATGGAGGATCTCAACAGTGTCTACAATATGGGCACTCTGGAGCAGTTTTAGCAAGCCGACACTAATCGGGGCCTCTCGGTACCACTACTCGTTTGAGGTGAGAACACAGGAGAATACCAGTTCTACGAGAAGGCTATAGAATCTAGCAAACATGTTAGGGGTCGCCCAGCCTGCAGCTCTACAAATGTCTGTCAGTGAGGCGCCACGAGTCAGCGCCCAAGAGGATGCAACACTTCTAGTTGAGTGAGCTCGCAACCTGAATGGGCAGGGCACACCCTTGGCCTGATAAGCCAGGGTGATGGCATCCACAATCAAGTGGGCCATCCTCTGCTTAGAGACGGCATTCCCCTTCTGCCGACCTCCATAACAGACAAAGAGCTGGTCTGAGGTCCTGAAGCTTTATGTCCGGTCTACGTAGCATCTTAATGCTTGGACAGGACAGAGCAAAGCCAGGGCTGGGTCTGCCTCCTCCAGGGGCAGTGCTTGCAGGTTCACCACTTGATCTTTAAAGGGTGTAGTGGGAACCTTGGGCACGTAGCCGGGCCGGCTGGAGCAGTTTTAGTGGGAGTAAGCTGTCCCAAACTCTAGACACGAATCATCGACCTGGCAGTACCCTACCCTCTTGAACAGTAAGGCCAGTGCAAGCAGGAAAGAAACTTTAGCTCAACTGAATGCAAATGCTCGAATGGGCCCTGCTGTAGTAATTTTAGCACTAGAGACAGGTCCCAAGAGGGTGTAGGATTTAACCTCCTGGCCCCTTTAAGGAACCTGATGATGAGGTCATGCTTACCTAAAGACTTCCCATTCACGGGGCCATGGTATGCAGCAATAGCGGCAACCTGGACTTTGAGGGTGGACGGAGACAGCCCTCGCTCCAGACCTTGCTGCAGAAAGAAAAGCATGACCGCAATCGGGCATCTTCGGTGGTCTTCTCGGCGAGAAGAACATCACTCAATGAACAGGCTCCACTTTAAGGCGTAAGCGTAGACCGTGCTCTCACCAAAGTGATGGTGTTCACTATCTCCTGGGGTAGGTCACCTAGAACCTCTGTGTCCCGTCCAGGGACCAGACATGGAGTTTCCAAAGGTCTGGACACGGGTGCCAAACGGAACCCTGTCTCTGAGGCATTAGATCCTAACTAAGCAGAATCGGCCAATGAGGGGCTGTCGCAAGGTTCGGGGAACCAGGTCCGAGTGGGCCAATACGGCACCACTAGCAAGACTTGCTCCCCGTCCTCCCGGACTTTACACAGTGTCTGTCCAAGAAGGCTCACTGGGGGAAACGCATATTTGTGTAGGCCCCGCGGGCAGCTGTGTGCCAGTGCATCCCTGCTGAGTGTTCCCTCCCTAGAACAACTGGCAGTGAGAAGTCTCTGGAGAAGCAAACAGGTCTACCTGAGCGGCTCCAAAATGTCTCCAAATCAGTTGGACTGTCAGGGGATGGAGTTGCCATTCTCTCGGGAGCATTGCTCGAGACAGCTCATCGGCAGTACGGTTAAGCAGGCCTGGAATGTGAACAGCACAAAGTGACCTCAGAACCTTCCGACCACCTTGTCGGTTGATGTACACAACGGTCGCTGTGTTGTGTGTTCGGACCAGCATGTGCTTGCTTTGTAAGCGCCCTTTGAGATGGTTCAAGGCCGTTGGTGACTGACGAATTGGGATATCGCTTCGAAAGACCAATCTACTTTGAGTGTAAACTAAACCTGCCAATTCACATTGGCATGCAATTATTGCATCCAGCTGCAGCTGATCACAGCGTGAATATAAGACCGCAGCAGGTGCAATGCATACCAGCTTTTTGCTTCGGAACCGAGTAACAACATCGTTTTGCTCCATCCAGTGTCTTCAAGTGAGCTACGAGTTCAACGCGCTCTTGGAAGCTTCTGGTGTTGGCGGTACGGCACTTCAGCGGTGGTCGTTCTGTATCAAACAGGTTGTGCACTTCAGGCTGCACTACCCCCTGTTGTGCTGCAAGCAGCCAATTCCCCTGTGCGCCTCAGCACTAAAAGAGCATTTCCCTAAAAGATCCTATTTCTCTAAAAGAGCTTCACGGGTGGGTCTTCAAAAAGACAACAGATTGTCCTTATAAGGATGCCTTTTCACCCATGCGTTTCTGGATGCAGTCATTACCTGGTGCCTGGTGATGGTCACGATCGCTGCCTCTTGTGTCTGGCCATTAAACATGATGAGGTGGCTTTCGTGGATGACTCATGTTCCCACTGTGGGAAGACGACCATCTCGGAGCTGCGGACCAGGCTTCGATACCTCCAGGGGGGCTGAGTTTCCTCTGCCACCATCTAAGGCTCGTCCTGGTGGCTGCCAGGCGAGAACTACTTCTGGCAGTAGCACGGGAAGTCTAAGGGTCACAGTGGTGGCAAACCCCTCATGGAACCAACCCTCGGGGGCCCTCCACTCCTCCAGCACCTCTGATCCAGTTGGGAAGCCCATGGAACATGCTGGGCCCTTTTCAAAGAGTGTACAAGCGGTATCCAACGGGGCTCCTCCCGATGACCGGATGTCGATCATTGCATCAGAGGGAAAGCTGTCTGAGGAAGATTTGGCTGGTCTAACCAGCAGTGCCTATACGGCTTGTGGGGAAGCTGCTTCTGCTTTACACGCTATGGCGTTACTGCAGGTGTACCAGGCCAAGGCACTGAAGGACCTGCATGAGGGTGATCATGACCCGGAAGTTCTAAAAGAACTCTGAATCACCACTGACCTCGGGCTCCGAGCAATGAAGGTCATGTCTGTGCGGTATCTGGGTGCCTGGCTAGCGCTACCCAGCCCATCTCACTGGTTTCTGCGGTGCATGGGTTTCGGTTATGAGATTATGTTTGTGGTTTATGCAGAAATTTAGTCTAGGTATTATTTGTAAAAGTGAAGGAGGCTGATGCTCCTGTCTTGTGGGTGGAGATCGCAGTCCTACTGGTGAAGGACGCGATAGAGCCGGTATCCTCCAGCCGATATGAGGATGGGGTTTTACAGCCCTTACTTCATTGTACCCAAGAAAAGCAGTGTTAAGGCCAATCTTGGACCTGCGAGTTTTGAACTGGGCCCTTCATTGGTTACCGTTCAAGATGCGTCCGTCCCCAAGATTGGGTTGCAGCGGTCGACCTGAAGGACACATACTTTCATGTGTCAATCCTTCCGCGCCACAGACCATTTCTGCAGTTTGTGTTCAAAGGACGGGCATATTAGTACAAGGTAATGCAATTCAGGCTGTCCCTATCTCCCAGTGTCTTCACGAAAGTCGCGGAGGTGGCTCTTGCTCCCCTCAGAGAGCAGGGTGTTCACTTCCTCAACTATCTAGACCATTGGCTTATACTAACAGAGTCTTGGGATCAGTTGTGCAAGCACAGGGACCTGGTGTTCCAGCACCTCAGCCTGTTGGGTCTTCAGGTCAACCGGGAAAAGAGCAAACTCTCCCCGAAGCAAAGGATCTCTTTTCTTAGTATGGCGTTGGATTCGGCAACAGACAGCACGCCTCACAGAGGAATGTACTCGGTCAGTGTTGACCTGCTTGAATTCATTCAAGGGCAGGACGGCGGTCCCACTGATCTATTTTAGAGGCTCCTGGGGCATTTGGCAGCTGCAGCGGCACTTACACCACTAGGGCTATTGCTTATGAGACCACTTCAAAACTGGCTTCATGGCCGAATCCTGAGGTGGGCATGGAAATGTGGCACTCACCGGGTCCAAGTTACACCGGCCTGTCGCAAAAGCTTCACCATATGGTCAGATCTTACGATTCTTCAAGCAGGAGTGCCCCTTGAACAGGTCTCCACCACTGGCTGGGGGGGCCATGTACAACAGGCACGCAGTGTTGAGGGTATGGACGGGCCCCCATCTGCACTGGCATATCAATTGCATGGAGTTGTTAGCGGTACACCTTGCCTTGGACCATCTCAAAAGGAGCTTACGAGGCAAGCACGTGCTGGTCTGAACAGACAACACAGTGACCATTGCGTACATCAACCAGCAAGGTGGTCTACGCTCGCGTCGCATGTCGCAACTCGCCTGCCACCTCCTCTTTTGGAGTCGGAAGGTTCTGAGGTCACTTCGTGCCATTCACATTCTGGGTCTGCACAACCATACAGACAACGAGCTGTCTCGAGCTACGCTTCCTGGAGAGTGGCGAACTGGTGCGCCTCGCGACAGCCCCCCCCCCTTGTGGATTCCTCTGAGGAAGGATCTACTGACTCAGAGATGGGCCAGCCCATGGCACCTGTGTCCAGACCTCTGGAAACTTCATGTCTGGTCCCTGGACAGGACGTGGAAGTTCTAGGTGACCTTTCCCAATACATTGCATGAAAAGAGGTGCATCTGTACTATGAAACTACTTTATACACCACTGATTTCCGGACGTATCTGAAGTACCAAGTACTTCCGGAATGATACCAATTCGGACATATCATGCTGATGTATCCTACCATGGTACAGCCATTTGTTGCTATGGCAAATAATCTCATCATAGTTTTTGTCTGGGGAATTTTTCACACCAACAGAGGCTCTTGCATTTCACACCTTTGCACAATTCTGGTGTCCCTGTAAGAATAAATCGTATATTCTTGCCTTCGAGATCGCAATTATACTTTCTGGTTCAGGTTTAGGCTACTGAGCAGAGGAGACCAGGTACCCGGGACAAAGAATGAGACACAGAATGAGACTACACATTTTATTAAGTGGGCACATATATCAGGGCCGTGGCAAAGCTCAAAGCTCTAGGCAGAGCACGACTCGTGCCGCCCCCACCTCCACACACATTAAGGTATGCCCAGATGGGTTACACTAAAATATATACTACAAGCATGTTTTCAGATTTTTTTTTTTCATTCAGAACGTGAAAAAACACAATGCAACAGCTGCATATAATTTCAGTCTAGGTACAGAATTAAAAAAACTTGCACAGAACAGCATAACTAATGATTCCATTACATAATGATTAGATCAACATGCTTTCAAATGCTTTGATTGCGTCCTCGAGTGCAAGAATTAAGTTTTTGTAATCATTGTACTTCGGACTGATAATTTTTAAGCTTTGAGAAACTGCGCCCATGGCCCATCGATGTCCCTAGACACGGAACCGGAAAGATCGAACTTGGTTATACAAGAGTTTTTGTTTTGTGTTCACTTCATAAGAAAATCTCACAGTCGCGCTGCACATTGTTGAGGGAAGGGCCTCAGTTTCATCTTAGACAGCACTCTGTCAAAATTACTGGTGCGCTTTCCCACAAGGAATTGCTTTGTCGCGTTCAGCTGTTCCATGTGGAATGTCAATGTTCCATTTTTGAATATACATTAACGCCTAAAGTATTTTGCACGCATATACAATGCCAGCTCTATTGGGAGGGCGCGGCCACGGGAACTTTAAGTAACTTTACTAACGGAGAGGGGAGATTATTTGATGTTGATTACACTTTTTACTAAGGCCCAACAAACAATAAATCCCTTTCTCTATCTCTCTCGCTTTCGCTCTCTCTCCCTTCTCTCTCTCCTCTTTGGCTGAGCTGCCGCCCTAGGCGGCTGCCTAGTTGGTTATAGGCACGCGGGCCAGCTATGTATCAACATAGACCGTGACCCCATAATTTAGATCAACATGTCACTATTAAGTTTAGCACTTAACCCCCACTCCCTCAAGAAAAAATGAGAATAGTCCCCATTGTTTCATCTTAGCATTTTTTTTTTATTAAAATTGAGATTAACCTTTTACTAAGACTTTGATATGGTTAAAGCAGCTAATGTAATATTACACCTTCCATACTATAACATCCCCACACCCTCAAAGAATATGAATAGAATACAGTTTTTTTTTTATTAAAATTAAACCAAAGACTTTTTTTTTTAGTAAACAAAACAGTTCTTTTAATAAACAAAACAAAGAAATTAAAAAATATATTTTTTAAAAATGTAAAGAATATGGAACTGCACCGAAATTAAAATCAAACCACACACAAACAAAGCAACCAAACACAAAGCAATATTAACAAAGTTACAGAATATGGAACTGTGCAAATCTAATAAATATATAAAGCAAAATAGGTAAGAATTAGGAAACAAACAGAAAATAAGAAAAAGAATGTGCAATTATAAAGGTGCAATTATATTTATAATTTATTAAAGCTAAAATACTAAACACTAAATACTAAAATACAATATAAAAGTGAAGTGAAAGTGACAATGACTGTTGCAAAGGGCTCTGTATTCAGACACTCTTAGGTAATAGAGCTATATTTATATGTGTTGGACTATTCAATGACTGTGGACTGTTACTGCCCCCTTGAGGATTACGGAGTATGGTAGAATGTGCTGTAAAGTGCGTCATAAGAATAATCAGTTGTTGGTATAAATCCGTAGAGTGTGGGAGTGCACGAGAGTTTTCCGCATTTCTAGTGGTGTTTAATTGTGTGCGTGCATCTAAAAGTAAGTTTCTATGTTTCTTGATCATATTTAACGTGTTGTTTATGGGTTATCACTATAATTATGTTTCGTTATTTAACCAATGGCCTATATGGCCGATTAACCAGCGTATATACAACTTAATTGCACGATTATAATTGTCTATACAGTTTCACCTTATTGTTTATATTAAGCGGAAGTATATTTGTCTGTATTAAGTTTATTTAAACAGTATTTATGCGATTTGAGGAAACTGTGGAATATGCTAAGAAATGCTTAGTCATGCCATTATGCAAGAGCTATTCTGTGTGACGTCATTAGTGCAAACCGCCGCGGGTTCGATTCCCGGTCTGACAAAGGTTTAATAACTTATAAATAAGGTATTGAAAGTGAAGAATATTACTTCTGGATATGTTCTAATGTCTTCATTACTATTAATATTGTTAACTTTGCTATTGTTTGTTGAATTGTTATGCTATGGTGAATATTAAGTACTGATATATACTATTGTTTCTGCTTGTCTTGTAGAACCACACAAACACCCACATGTTTGTACATGCTAGTGGAAATAAATCTTCTGTGAATCAAGAAGCATCTTCATTGCGTTTTGACCGGACGTACCACAGTGATTAATTCAACCCGAACCACATTAGTAACTACAGTACAATGACCAATGTTGTAACTTAAATTAGGTTAATGAGAGTCATAAATGCTTAATATAATGATTATTTTAATAAGAGACATATTAATAACAATATTTATATGTGTATTTTTTTAATTGTGTTTTTTTCTTTTTTTTAATCATTGCCCATAATGCTATTCAGACTGAGAGCTCGCTAAGAAGTGAATTTAGTATGTGTATATGCTGCTAAAGTGAATTCATCCCTGTAAAACTGTCTGAAACTACAGTAAACCAGTTCTTTGTTTTAATTCAAGTCGTCAGAGTTCATTATTGCTTGTTAAGCAAAGAAGAACGACAACCAATGTATGGTAACCCATACTTGGAATGTGACCTCTGCATTTAAGCCATCCAGTGACACTTGGAGCAGTGGACAGCCATCACTGTAGCATGCTAGGAGCAATAGGGTCACAAATTAACCAGTGGTTCTTAGAGTTCCAAAAATGAATGTCCTTTTGTCTCAGTTTCATTAGGTCTTACATGCTGATGGTGTGCAAGAACGTAGCGCGCATCTAACTCCAATCTGTGCTGAAGTTGCTGGCAAAGGTCTGACAACTGTAGGCTCCTGTGAGGTGGAGATCTCACAACCCACACCGGCCTTCCATCAGCAATGGCATCCTCCTCATCAGACATCAGTTCCAGCGTTGCTGTCTGCCACAGTTCTCTCTCTGTATCTGTTTGAATGACCCTGGACCTGGACTCCAGCAACTGCAAAAATACATCACAAGTTAACCTCTAAAAACACCCAGAGATGTACCAAACTTAATACAGAGATGAATTTCTACACTTACTTGTCTTTTCCTTTGTCAGATTTTAGCCACTGCCTTAATGGAGTCCCTAATCTGTAACTTTTGGCAGAGACTGTATTTCCTCCGCAGTGTTTCATAGTAAGTCCTGCAACATGCTGAATAAAAAATAATTCAGATAAGTGACAGAAAAAATTAAAATTAGGATATGGACCAAATAAGGGACATGAAATGATTACAATAACATATGATTACCTTTTATAGACTCAGAGTCTGCATCTGCAAAAGACATCTTTAATTCCTCTAGCAGATAAGTAATCACTGCCTGATTATGAGGTGAATATATTCTGTTGTGTGTCAATAATTACATTTAAAATTATTACGCAAAAGCCCATACATAACGTGTAAGAAAAACTGCAGTCTTACCCAGTTTCTGGATTGATTTATGTGGGTTGTTTTCAGAGTTATGTAGGTGCCTTACAGCTTCTTGTAATGTAGAATTTAAAAAGCTTTAATACATACACACAAACATGCATATGAAAGAAAGAGTTTTCAAACAACATCGCATAATACGGACAATCTGTTTAATATGCTGGACACATACAACAATGCAACAATTTCATTGCCATCAATTCCATTATGGCCTAGAATCCAACAGAACTGCACCGTTATTCCAAAGCTTAAAAGATTTGAAAGAAGATGCTTTACCTCTAATACCAAATCTTCACGTATAGGATTATCTGTTATTAAACTTTGTAATACTGCCATATAACTGATCTAAGAGGTTTAGTCTCTTCAACCCACCTAAGGGCAATTATTATTGCAGTCATCTCTATTGAATATACTGATAAATGGTCACTCACTCTATACCCATATCTTTTTCCAAATTCTGGAATATAAATACCAATACCACATTGATTCTTTAGAGCCATCTGTAAATATTTTCAAATATCCATAATATGAAGTATTTAAATAACTTAAGCAGGCTTCAGTAAAACTTTGCTTAGTGTGACGCTCACCTTTTCCCACTAATAAATCAATATTTATCTCTGGAACAGGAAGCAGCCATGGAGGAACACCACTTAAAGCTAATGCTGGGCCATACTTCAACTCTTTTAATCCATAATGATTCACTAAATTGTCAATTTTCCAACCAAATCCACTGAACTTTTTAGAATATTCCCAACAATCACTACACACTGACAGAGCTGGGTTGCTGAAACTTCCTTTTAATCTTACCCAATAATTTAGTGACAATTTCTCATACCTTAAATTAATAGGGGTTTCCTTAGATTCAACTAATAAAGCACTTGTATGAGTTGTTTTAAAAGCACCAAGGGCAATCCTCAAAGCCTTAAACTGCATTCTTTCTATTTTCTTGAGGGATGTCTTACATGCTGAGCTATACATTATACAGCCATAATCAATAGTTAATCTTATCAATGCTTTATATATGTTAATCAGAGACAGCCTGTCAGCTCCCCAATTATGCCCAGTGACCATTCTCATAAGATAAATTACCTTTTTACACTTTGTTTCAATATATTCAATGTGATATTTCCATGTAAGTTTGGCATCTAACCATATTCCTAGATACTTAAATTTTCACTTCTTTCAAGTTGCTGATTATAAAGCATAATTTTATAAGTTTCAGGGACTTTTTTCCTAGTAAAATAGACTACCTGTGACTTTGTAATAGAAAATTTAAAACCCCAATCAATTCCCCACTGTTCAAATACATGAATGTCCTTTTGAATCTTATCATTAACGTATGAAATGTTACATCCTCTTCTCCAAATGACAGCATCATCTGCATATAATAGACCTTCGTTACTATCTCCCAGTTTTTCATATATGTCATTAATCATTATGTTGAACAAGATAGGACTGATAACACTCCCCTGAGGAATTCCATTTTCAATAATAATGTCATTAATCATTATGTTGAACAATTTGGGCCTGATGGAACGTTGAGAGAGAAAGTCAAGTATGTAATTATACATTTTCCCATTAATTCCCAATTTTTATAATTTAATCAATAAACCTTCTCTCCACATAGTACCATAGGCTTTCTCAATATCCAGGAAAACTGCCGCCATTACTTCTTTCATTATTAAAGATTTTTCAATTTCATTGCATACTTTAACCAGATCATCAGTTGTTGACTTGTACCTCCGAAATCCAGTTTGATACCCTTTAAGTGGATTTATGTATTCTAGAAAATAATTCAAACACCCAAATATAATTTTTTTCCATTAATTTTCCAAAATGTGAAGTGAGTGCAATAGGCCTATAATTTCCTGGGTTGCTTGAGTCTTTGCATGGCTTAGAAAATGGCAGGATTCTTGCCCATTTCCACATGCTTGGTAATTTACCTTCATTCCATACTTTGTTAAACAGCTTAAGAACTTTCTCCAATATATTATCAGGCAATTTTCTAAACATAGCATAACACAGGTTGTCCGTCCTTGGTGCAGAGTATCCAGTATTACTCAATGCCCTTTTAAGTTCTGACATGTTAATTTCAAAATCCATAATAGACATATTTGAATCTTTGGTATTTAAGATATTCCTATTTATTTTCAGTACCTCTTCTTTCCTTTTCTTATACCGCTCCTCCAGGTGGCTACCATTGTGTACATCTGCAAAAGCTCTAGCAAGCATATTGGCTTTTTCCATATCTGAGATTGCATGGGTGCCATCTTTAATTAAGACAGAAACCTGAGGAGGCTTAAATTTGCCTATCATCTTCTTAAGCATCATCCATACTTTATTTAAAGTGGTCTCTCATCCTATTGTTGAGCAAAACTGTCTCCATGAATCTCTCTTAGCCTCTTTAATAACCTTCCTAGCTAATGCCTTGTTCCTTTGGTAATTATGCATAGTCCAAGTCTTCTCCATTTTTACTGTATCTCTGAGGCAGAATTACAGCACCACATGTTGGTCTGGCATGTATACTACATCGTTTTGTGTCAGTTTTGTGGTTTCTTGTTGACCTTTCTTGAGACAAGGAAAAAATAAAGATCGGATAGGGAGAGCTCTGGCTTCGTGTGGACTTCAACTGTGCAGTTAAGCCACACTAAAGAGAAGGTTTCGATCATAATTCCACTATGTACAGTGGTTGAGATTTAGGCCAATGTAATTACAAAAGCTTGTTTGGTCATATTGTTATTGTCCATTTTCATTCTTTTTTGTCATTATCTGTAAATGTAAACCTTTACAATAAACCTTTTTTGTGATGTTATTTGATGCATTCCTCTTGACTATTATATTCTATGAGGAGTAAGACACACAAAAATAAATAAATAAAAAAAAATCACACATTTAAAAAAAGGTAATCACGTCTATTGAATTTCACTTATTTTGAATGGTGCACAAATTTTATCATACAAATTAAAGGGATATTCCATCCCAAAATGAAAATTTTGTCATTATTCACTTACCCCCATGTCGTTCCAAGCCCGTAAAAGCTTTGTTCGTCTTCGGAACACAATTTAAGATATTTTGGATGAAAACAGCTAGGCTTGAGACTGTTCCATAGACTGCCAAATAAATAACAGTGTCAAGGTCCAGGAGAGTATGAAAAGCATCATCAGAATAGTCCATCTGTCATCAGTGATTCAACCATAATGTTATGAAGCGACGACAATACTTTTTGTACACGAAGAAAACAAAAATAATGACTTTATTCAACAATCCCTCTCCTCTGTATCTCTCCAAATCAGCATAGCGCCTTTTTGACAAATCTGACTAGTACGCAAGCGGCTTACGCTCTTCAGCCATGCCACAAGGATACGTTTATTACGTGTATTTATGCTTTAGTTTGAAAGAAAACAGTGCATCGATGCAGCGTGGCTCACACAGAAGAGCGTATGCCATCTGCGTACATGGTGTTGTGTGAAGTGGAATCAATCATCAGTGACAGGCCCATTACCAAAATGTCTGATGACCCTAATGACCATGAAGCCTTGAGGGGCAGTCATGGCCTAATGGTTAGAGAGTCGGACTTGTAACCTGAAGGTTGCAGATTTGAGTCACAGGTCTGGCAGGAATTGTCAGTGGGGGGAGTGAATATCCTGCGCTCTCTTCCACCCTCAATACAATGACTGAGGTGAGACCCTTGAGCAAGGCACCAAACCCCCAACTGCTCACCAGGCTCTGCAGCAATATGGCTAATCTGGGTCTGTGTTAACGGTGTGTGTTCACTACTGTGTGTCTGCACTTGGACAGGTTAAATGCAGAGCACAAATTCTGAGTATGGGTCACTACTTGGGCACACATCACATCACATCACATCACATCACTTCACCCTAACCATCTGTTGTTGATAAGGAAACATGTGTTCAAAAAAGATGATGTCTATGCAAGGTGTAGATGGAAACAAATTCACTTCTAACTTTAATGTAACATTTTACATTAAAGTTAGAAGTGTTTGAGTAGATATTATTTGAATGTGTTTAAATTAACATGTACAGTACATTTGTTAAACACCTCCCATGTTTACTCTGTAATGATTTGCTCTGCTTAATTATTGGACTTCTTTTAATAATATTTGGTGCCCCCTTTATGAAAGTGTAAGGCAAACAGGTCAATTTAGCACAAAGGGAATCATTTAAGATTTTAAAGGGAATTTGAACAGAATCACTGTTTCACAGCTGATCACTGACACGGCCAGCCATTCACTGAACGAGCCGTATAACATCAACTCTGCACTGGATATTAATATCCAAAGTATAGTGAAAACACTATTAATTAGCAAAGTAACAAGATTGGCAGTTTAAGACATTAACTTGTAAGCACAAAACACAAGATACTTCTCTTTTCAATATAAATAAGGCTTTATTAGATAAATCTAAGACATATAAACTAATCTAACACATAAGCACACAAACTCACATTCACACAAGTTGCAGGAAGATAGAAAGTTAGGAAAGAGTGAGTTTAAGAGAATGAAAATGTGAAATCCCAAGTTTACAGCAATACGTGAAATTGCATAGACATGACATGAACAACCATCAGTCACTTAATTAACACTCGCATTGAGTTCCTCAATGAGGTTAAAATTATATTAGATAACACCAGTTCAGATCAGAGTTTGGAGATAAAGTTACTTGCGTTGCCTGTGTAACAGGGTTCCCTTTGTTGTCACTGAAAAGGGGGTTTCCCGAGGTTGCTGATTGGCTGGAAGTTCAGTAGTCGTTGAAGTGACATTTTGGGAAGCCCGTGGTTGGGCGTTGGCTGACGATGCGGAGTTGTGGGCTGGTTGAAGTTTCAGACGGGCACGCAAGGTCAGACTCGGAGACACGGCGTTACAAAACTTAACTCAGAACACGAAACAGAAGTAAAGTTTGACGAGACTGGGTGGTGTTTCTTCTCATCGTGGCTAAGTAGCAGCAGGCGTGCAGGCCGAAGCACACTGGAACGGCGCTCGAAGAATGCTAAACGTAATGACAAAAAGCATGGCTAAAAGCCAAAGCTAAGAGCAAAAGTAAAAAGCATGACTAAAAGCTTAAACTACAAGCAAAAGCTAAAAGCAAAAGCAAAAAGCTAAATTTGATGGTGTCCTGTGTATTTAAACTGGCCTTTTGGCCACACCTCAAATGTTGTCTTGACCAATTAGATATTGTCTTTGCTCGGGGTGTTGCGATGTTTGTCCTACCCATTCATAAATCATATGTTATCTTATCAGTCATGTGGTCCGAATTTTCCTGCTCTTGCAGAGTATAATTTTGGACATGATTCCTATGATTAGAATATGATACATTTGACAAATAACTGATGGTCAGAAACATTTCAAGCAAGCAGATTGAATGAATATGGAGTTAAGCAATGGACTGATATTCATTTATAAGTCCTTTTGAGTTCATTAAACGACAGTTCTTGTGACATTCTCTGACATAAAGATGTTCTGTGGGGACCAGAGGTTAAAAGGTCCCCTTAGGAATTTCAGTCTAGTTCTGCTAGGTGTGGGGGGGGTGGTCAATCCAATGATCTTGTTTACTCTCGTGGCTTTACATGTGAGGGTCAGACTGTCCATCTCTTTGATTACTTTCCCCAAATTTGACAATCTCTTCTTCGAATTGAAATTGTCAATAATTGTTCTAATGGTGTTAATGTTGAAAGCTGTTCTGTGAAAGAGCTGGTTGGTTATCTTGCTTCAGACTGTGGTGCTAGGAGTTGATTTACAACATCCTGTTGCCTTTCTGAGGAATTCGGCTCCTCATGTTTCAACCATGGTCCTGATCGAATCTTTAATTTGTCTGGTTTAGGTCTGATACGCTATGAAAGAAAGAAAGAAAGAAAGAAAGAAAGAAAGAAAGATGAAGCAACAGTTTTTTGGCTGAGTTTATTTTGTTTCCGTTTTGTACAAGAACATCCAGTAAACAGTTGAAACTTGAACGAAGACCCGAGTCAATTCTTTGCCCGAAAGAATAAAGCAAGATTATTGCTACTAAATATATTGTTAAAAAGCTGTTATGTTTAAGTCAAATCAAGTCAAGTCACCTTTATTTATACGGTGCTTTATACAATACAGATTGTGTCAAAGCGTTAAACAGGAAAATAGTGTATCGTTAATGCAAGAGAACAATAGTAAACAGTAATTTCATCATTGATTCAGTGATGTCATCTTCCAGCTCAGTTTAGTGTATTATTGTTAATAATGTGTTTATGTTAAATTGTATATATATTTGTAAAGATTTTTATGTTTCTAGAGGTATGCATACATACATATTTGTATGGTGTCAAAATGTCATTTTTCACACATTGTTTCAGCATATACTGCAGGTTATATGGCATATAGTTATATTTTTGCAGAATTCCCAGAAAATATCATGTCAACAGTTGGCAACAGTTGCTACGGGCTTGGACGAACTTCAGCATAGTTTTTAGCTACATTAGAGAAGCGAATTACTTTTATTTGGGCTGCACTTTCATTGATGTCCCTCCACATATATTCAGGAGAGAGCAGTTTACTAGGTTTGTTCAAAAGGAAATACTTGTTGTTTAAGTGAGACTCCTCTTGCCATACCGCCTCAATGGAGTTTGCAGCATCAATGTGCAGCTTCTCCCTGCAGGTTTTGGTGAGATGATGTACATCCTCCAATGAGCCACCAAATGCAGCACCAGCATAATAATAATCACCTTCCCCAGCTGGAATGTATGCTTGAGACTCTGGTCTACGCTCATATGTGAATCGATCCCTTGGAGCATCAAACAACCAAGGATGTATCACACCTACCAGACGACCCAAAGTCTCCACACCCCAACGGCCATAGAACTTTGTATCTATGTCAAGGCAGAAAACATAGTCAGCCTCACTAGCCAGTTCATTCTCTATTAGTTTTTCCAGTTGTTCCATCCTGCCCATACTGATGTCCTGCCATCTGTTCAAACTGGGAACCTTTCGAACTGTCAAACTACGGTTTTCAGCCATCTTCACTTCAGGAACTGATTCTGGTTGATCTGTAAACAAGTAGTAATGCACTCGAAATCCAACAAAGTAATGCTGCTCTGCTGACTCCAGAAAATCTTTGACAAAACGTGTGTATCTAACAAACAGAAAAAAACAATTACAGGAAGAAAAAAAATTTATGGTTCATTTATGCTTTAATCATTACTATTTTCATAGAGATATCATGAAGACTTACTTTCCCAAAGCGAAGACAGTGGTTGCTATGGTGAGATTCTGTTGTTTGTAGATAGAGTCGATCAGTATGGGGTCAAAGGTTCCCTCCCAAATGATTGGAGCTGACCATGATGTCACAGAAGCAACATCTGTCCGACTTCATTAAAAACACACATACAGAACTGTAATCATTTCATTCATGAGTGGAAATGGGCTATAACAGGTTAATACTAAAAACACAATACTCACCCTACCAACACACTCGGCTGGTTGTACAACAACCTGTAATAAAAATGAATTAGCAGAAAGAACAACAGACATTTTTATTTGTTCATGGAGTTGATAAACATTTAAAACATTGGTTTCCCAGTTATTTTTTATCTCCATCTATGAACCGAAGACATCATTATGTAACTCTCACTGGACATCTGATCAGAACCTCAAAAACAACCACAAACCAATAGTTCAGTAGTCCTCATTAACTACGGATCAACTTAAAAATAAAGTCACTTTTAAGAAGATGAAGTTTTACACACCCTGGCAATGAGCGCAATCCAAAGGTCTTTTGCCTCCATTTTGGCCTGATAATAACAGAGTCAAACTCTTACTAATTTGAGTTTGCTTATGTTGTGTGTGTGTTGATGAATATGAGCATGCACATAAATATTAGCATGTGTATGCATTTGTTTTTTTTGTGTGTGTGTTGAAGAGTGATGTATGTTTATGCACATTACTCACTTTATGACAACTTGTTCTTTTTTCTGCTGATTGCAGCTTAAAACAGTAAAATATTAAATAATTCAATAATGCAAACTTCTCAAATCAAGAGAACAACACAAACTACATCTGCACCATGTTTTTCTAACATCACTAAACTCACCTGTTCTGGATATTGTTCAGGTATATGAGCCTGTAGGGAAAGACATATAACTTAAAGAGATATGTCTATAAATGTGTAACTGTTTAATCTTCTTTTTTTTTGCATAGAGAAATGCTTTTTTAAAATTGTTTTCTATTGGCAGTACGGATTTCAAACCTGTAAAACACGTTCTGTCTGACTGAAACGATATTAAATGACTGATACAATATTAAAGTAAACTCTGTCTGACAGAATGAAAGACACTAACTGCTAATAGAAAACAAAAGAGCTGCCTCTCTCTGCAAAAAAAATAAATAAATTTTTTAAAAAAAGGTGCTTTGTCTAATCGGGGCCTTAATATGATATATCTTGAGAATAAAATAAAAATGTTCACATTTTAAAGTGGTCATAAAATGCAGTTTCAGAAGTGTATAATTTGTTTCTCAAGGTTTGGTCATAAATGAGTTCATTTTTATTTTAAAAATATGGTGCTTAAGCAGAATAGGATGGCAATACTACGCTAAATACATGTTCTCCTCCTGGCCACATGTCAAGCACTAATGTTACCAACTTCTGAGAAATAAAACTGCATTATTATCACATCAATTCACAACCCAGACACAAAGGCAAACCATCTAATAATACTGAAGAGTAATTACATACCCACTCAATACCATCCCAAAGAACACAAGAATGATGAGAAAATTCTGACGGAGCAGCATTATTCCTGGAATACTTGTGTCTACACTGATAAGAAGTTAGAGACTGAACTGTAATTGAGAGGAATAAAGCAAGAGAGATGTAGATCAAGGAAGGAGGAGGGTTCAGTTGACTCATAGAAACAATATTATTAGAACTTCCTTTTGTATATTTTAGTCAGTAAAAATCAAGAATACTTGTTTGTGATTTTGACCTCATGAGATGTAGTAACAAAACAAAAGCAATAAATAAAAATGTGTGATTTGAATAGAAAATTAAAGCTGCAAGCAGCGATTAAAGGGCCCTCGCACCCGGGCTCACCACCAACCAGTGGCCATAGGAGAACAGCGAACGTTGGGCCATATGCTTATAAAAAGGTAAATATTTGTGCGACATTTCCTGCTGCCAACTGGTGGCACTATGATTATAACTGAATATCAGCATGTTAATGTCTTCAGGCCAGGACTCTTACCAAACATGCAAAGTTTCGGGCAGATCAGACATTGCATGTTTAAGTTAGTGTAAAGAAGTAATTTCCTGTTGCCAGCAGGTGGCGCTAAGACTATAAACAAATATTGGCCTAAAGATGAGTTCAGGCCAGGACCCATATCAAATACAAGAACTTTGGGCAGACCGGATATTGCATGTTTAAGTTAGTTTAAAACACGTAATTTCCTGTCGCCAGCAGGTGGCGGTATGATTATAACTGAAATATTGGCCTTAAAATCTGTTGAGACTAGGAATCTTATCAAACGTGAAGTTTAGGGCAGATCAGACATTTCATGTTTAAGTTAGTTTAAAATAAGTAATTTCCTGTTGCCAGCAGGTGGCGCTATAATTATAATTGAATATTGGCCTTTAGATGTGTTCAGGCCAGGACTCTTATAAAAAGTGTGAAATTTGGGGCAGATTGGGCATTGTATGCAAGAGTTACAACAACTTCCTGTTTCATAGTATTAATAGCATCCATTAACACATAGTAAGTGTTGCTAGCATGTTTGAGAATATTTCTAGCATGATTAGCACACAATGGCATATTTTACGGTGTTGCTAATAGTGCATAAAAGTATTAAAACATGTCACTTCCTGTTGTCAGTAGGTGGCACTATAACTATAACCAAATATGAGCATGTAGATATCTTCAGGCCAGGACTCTAATCAAACTTGTGAAGCTTAAGCCAGACATTGTATGCACGAGTAACAGTAATGTTCTACTTCACTGCATTAATAGCATGCTTTAACACTGAGCTAAGTGTTGCTAGCATGTTTAAGCATGCCTCTAGAATTTTGCCAGCCTATTTAACACATGTTGATGCTTTTTTTTTTATTTTGCAAGAAGTCCATAACAGTGTTAAACATGCCACTTCCTGTTGCCATCAGGTGGCGCTATGACTATAATCAAAGACAGACATGTTGATGTGTTCAGGAAAGGACTCTTGTGAAACGTGTGAAGTTTGGGGCAGATCGGATATTGCTAGCCTGAGTTACAGCAACTTCCTTTTTCACTGCATTAGTAGCATGCTTGAGCACTTAGCTAAGTGTTGCTAGCATGTTTAAGTATGTTTCTAGCATGTTTCCAGCCTATTTAACACTTGTTGACATGTTTTAATATGTTCCTAGGAGTCCATAACAGTTTTAGCCATGTCACTTCCTGTTGCCAGCAGGTGGCGCTATGACTATAACTGAATTTGGTCCTGAGTGTTTGTTCAGGACAGAACACCTATCACACGTGAAGTTTGGGGCAGATCGGACATTGCTTGCCTGAGTTACAGCAACTTCATGTTTCACTTTCCTGTTTCGCAATTTAACATCACAAAGGTCTTATGATGACCCTCACCAAATTTGAAGACAATCCGATTAAAACTGTAGGAGGAGTTCGTCAAAGTACGAGGCATGGATATGGCAAAAACTGCACAAAAATCCTACAGGAAATTCAAAATAACTTACTTCCTGTTGGGTTTTGGATTTTGTACCAAGAGATTTTTTTTGTAGATAATGGTGTGCTACACGTGTGTACCGATTTTCATGCATGTATGTGAAACATAGCTTGAGGCGCACTCCGTTGAAATTTAATAGGTGGCGCTATCGTGGCATTTTGCCACACCCACTTCTGAAATCGATATCAGATGTAAATTTTCGCCAATTCTGATGCGTGTGCAAAGTTTCGTGAGTTTTGGAGGATGTTTAGGCCCTCAAAAATGCGACTCATTGCGGATAAGAAGAAGAAGAAGAAGAAGAAGAAGAAGAAGAAGAAGAAGAAGAAGAAGAAGAAAAATAAACGGAGCAATTCCAAGAGGGTCCTCGCACTGCAGTGCTCGGGCCCTAATAATAATAATAATAAACAGCAATTCCAAGAGGGTCCTCGGGCCCTAATAAACCTGGGTTTCTGGCTTTTGACAGTGAAACAAAACAGCTCAACCATCAACAATAGGAGAAAAAAAAGTTTAGAATGGACAGAAAAAAATGTGTGTGTGTTTATGGGTTTTGACAGTGAAACATTTAAGCTTGAAAACAAACAAACAAACATACAAAACAGGTATATGAGAAGTTACAAGCTTTGGACTGAAACTCTGGCACACCCTTGATATGCATATCTGAGCTGTTGGAGGAACACTCTCAGAAAAAGAAAGGATAAAAAGCAAAAACTGTACCTTTAGGGGTACAACAGCTTGCCACTGCAGGGCAATACCCTCAAAGGGACACTTCTTTACCTTCTTTGCCCCTTTTTTACTCTAAGTAAAAGTTATCATTTTGGTACTGTTACATTCCGTGGTTGTGTATTATGGCAGTGTATATTCTGTTGTAGCCACAGAGCTTTGCCATCAGTTCTCATTGTTGTTACTAACTTCATGCTCATATGTGCTGGAAGCTGTAGGGCGGTGGGTGCCTGTTTAAATTTTGTAATATCTTTTCTCCTGTTTTTTGGTAGTGATGGGAAACCTAGGCTTTCTTAACTGTTTGAGGCTTTAATCAAATTTTGCTAAAAAAAAAAAAAAAAGGTTTAATACTAGAAGCATTTAATGGCCTATTAACACTCTATCTACAATCTCAATTAGGAGTGTCAATGGTCCACTTGAGAGATAGGAGGCGGTAATGCACTTATAAGTCTGAGATCCGCCATAAAACAAGCAAGAAGATGTCTCAGGTGCCTGCTGCTGTGAAGCGTGTTCACGAGAGTTCTAACAGTTTGGACATTTCATGAATCAGAGGTAAAAAAAAAAAACGATATAAAAACTGTTCAGTTTCTTGCACAGACTGATCGTTTTGTGTCTTTACACATCAATGTATCGTCACGAGCCACAGGGTTTAATGTGGATTTTTTTTAATGTTTTTTTTCTCTCTCATAGATTCTGTTACCATTGCCAAGCATTGTACGACTGAAAGACTGCAACGGCTGAAGCTAAAAATCATAATTTGTGTTCTACTGAAGAAACAAAGTTACCTACATCTTGGATGCCCTGGGGGTAAGCAGATATCATATATTCATTTTTGGGTGAACTATCCCTTTAAGTCTCAGGGTCAGAAAACCTTAAAAAAATGTCAAACAGCACCTACAGGGAGGGTTTAAAGAAAAATTCTCCTAGCTCATCCAAAAACAAACTCCAGCATATTATGTTGTCAGACACGACTTGAACTTCAAATGGGACTGGCTTCTATGGTCAGATGAAACTAAAAAATTAGCTTTTTAGCAGCAAACACTCAAGATGGGTTTGGTGCACACAGGGATAAAAAGTACCCCATGTGTACAATGAAATATACTGCTGTATTTTTGATGTTGTGGGCTGATATTTCTGCTGGAGGTCGTGGACATCTTGTTTAGACACATGGCATCATGGATTCTATCAAATACCAACACATAAAAAAATCTTACAACCGTACAATAATACAAACACAAACCTCAAAAACAACACAGAAATGGGTCACTGAGCACAAAACCAAGCTTCTGCTATGGCCATTCCAGTCCTCTGACCTGATCGCTATAGAAAATGAGTGTGGTGAACTGAAGAGAAGCACCACCAACATGGAGCTGTGAATCTAAAGGGTCTGGAGTGATTCTGGATGAAGGAATGGTCTCTGATCTCTTGTCATGTGATCTCTAACCTCATCAGGCATTATAGGAGAAAATTTAGAGCTTTTAAACTGGCAAATGGAGGTTTCAAAAAGTATTAAATAAAAGGGTGCCGTTAATTGTGGCCAGTGTGTATTAGAGAAAAAATATTTATTTCTTAATGATATTTCCCCCCATTTTAAATTCTTATTATCCAATGAAAGGTTAGATTTTTGTGAATTTTTTAAATAAAAGATCAAAAGGATTAACTATGCAGATTAATTTTCACAGCCTCCTTTCTTCATATTTACCAAGGGTGCCGATATTTTTGGCCATGACTGTATATATAAGAGTTCCAAGGTGTTAACTTCTTTGAATATCAGACCAAAACACAGCACGTCCTGAAAGAGAGAGATAGTGGAAAGACTGGATCTTAAAAATTTTATTAATGGACTCTTCACATGATGTATTACACTGATAAAATTATCATTCAGCCATAAAATTTACTTTAAAAGAATGCTAAAGACTCTAAATGGGACACTATACCAGCCATTCAGTGTAACTGAGGTTTAAATACTGGTGAACAAACTGGTATCAAGCCAATCTCAGACCTATGCGAGAGACATATATTCAACTGTGCTATGTTTGTACTCCATAATTGTCAATTTATATTTCATGTTCCAGGCACATTGCAATTAATCATGGTCAGGTCATTTCATGGACATTTTATTCCCAAAGTATTCAGAAAACTTTAATAAATCTTATACAGCAACTGTAACAACTGACTTGTTTTGAATATTTTAATTCTGACATAAAACCAGAACAATAACAAGAACATTTAACAATGCATAAAGCTTTACACCTTGAACATGTACAAAGTTATGTGGTGCTGTTATAAACAAAACAAAAAATGTAGTAATAATCCATGACTTAAAAAGCTGTTGAAACTGTCAAAAAGAAGGGGTTGCAACATGTTTTGAAAGAGTTACATTTCCAAATGTAGATTCTAGATGTTCACCTCATAACTTGTGGCAGGGGATGAAGTAGGAATAGTAGGTCCCAGTCACGGGTGTCTCAGCATCTACTTATTCATCATCAGCCTCACAATTCTGAAATAAATAGTATCTGCAGCATAAACAAACTTAAATGAAATGTACACAGTCTCCAATGTGTTCATGTTATCACATTGTCATCACAGGACCTTAAGCACAAGACAAGCTCTGCTGTGACAGCTCTTTCATATTCTCAATAAACAAAAAGTGTATTTTCATAATCTTATAATTATTTACCACGTCCCATCAGTAAAAACATTATTTTATGCTTTACACTGAGTTTCTGAATTTAATATCTTAATGTGGTTTGGTATTCATGTGGATAATGATTCTTTATTAAATAAATATAAGAATTGGTCAATATTAAATCATAATACTCTAAACAGCAGCCGCTGGCATATATTGTACACGTTAGCGAGTGTCTAGACGACCTATTTTACTTCCAAGTTTTAAGTAAACATGCAAAAAATAAAATGATAAACCTTTACTTGGCTAGTTAAAATGATCAATTGCACATACCTCTGCTGAATCATACCTTGAATGGTGGTCTCACGCTGATGATGTCACCATCCAGGTAGGCACGCCCAGTACACGCAATTCACTGAAAACCAGTCAGTATCTGGAGTGACCACCATTTGCCTCACGCAGTGCAACACATCTCCTTCACATAGAGTTGATCAGGTTGTTGTTTGTGGCCTGTGGAGTTACTGGATATTGGCAGGAACTGGAACACGCTACACCGATCCAGGACATTCCTGCAGTCAGCATGCCAATTGCACGCTGCCTCAAAACTTGCGACATCTGTGGCATTGTGCTGTGTGATAAAACTTCATTATTTTAGAGTGGCCTTTTATTGTGGCCAGCCTAAGGCACACCTGTGCAATAATCATGCTGTCTTATGGTACACATTCATAACATGTATAAAAAACATTTCAATTATCACAAAATATGAACAACTTGCAAACACTGTATCAAGGACTCCTCCAACTATTGTGAGGTTTCTGTCATTTCTGTCATGTATCAAGTGCACACATTTAACTGAAAACAGTAGTAGATCAAAATCAAATAAGCAATAGAGATCAAAACCATTAGCAGCAATTGTGTTAGAGAAGAGATTATAATACATATAATATTGATAATTGCTGCAGTTTATTGCAGCACATTGCTTGCATTTCGCCCACTAGCTCTCTCGCATCTTCTAGCGACTTTCAGAAGTTTTCTGTCCAAAATGGTATATAATTTGTTCTAGTCAGTCTGCTAGAGTCTAGATTGATTAAAATGAATAAACAGTCTAGAGAAATACTTTCTAGTAAAATGGCAAAATAAACAATTTATTGATGTTTGGGGGGCATTTATAGCTTTAAAACCCATTTCTTGCAAATTTAAAGCTTTCTTTAATTTCGCAGTCAACTGTTAGTACACAATGAATGTCATAAAAAACTATACAAACATCAAGAACAGCATCTACAGTATTATAGACCTTAGAAAAGTTAGTCACCATACTGAATTTTACGCAGATGAAAACAAGACTGTATATAGGTCCTAGATCACATAATTTTCACAACTCTCAAAAACTTTCAAAACTGTTTTATGGAGTTTGTTTATTGAGTTTTCTGTTTCAGAAAGATGTTTCATCAGCTGAACACTGTTTTTAAACAACACTACAATCCATTTAAAACACAGCACTTCTGTCACTCACAGTCTCGTTTTCATTCCGGTCCAAATTAAATATGGCACTACCATGACTGAGGTCTATTACTTCAAATAAAGCCTTTCATTCATCACAGTCCTTTCTGCCCTCCTCCAACTTTATCTTTTTCTTTTTTTTCTTTGTCAAATTTTCCACCACAGTTGTTTGCTCTTCTGTTCCTTCTCCATTAGACGGTTTCTCTGATACATGGGTAATGTTCTCCTCACTTCTCTCTGTGGATGCTTTTCTTTTTTTCTTCTTTTTCTTCTTCTTTTTAGTGACGGTGCTTTCCTCTGCTGACTCTTTTGTTGTACTTTTCTCCTCAGTTTTCTCTGTAAGATGTTGGGCTGCAGAGCCGAGGATGTCTGACACAGACACAGCGGCTTCTCTAAACCTCATTTCCATCTCACTGTCACTGTCACTGCAGAAAGTCAGAAACAATGCAGACTGTCAATAATGCAATACACACACATCTACATATATATATATATATATATACATATACATAGATATATATATATATACACATATACATATATATATATATATATATATATACACATACACATATACATATATATATATATATATATATATATATATATATAACATATTATATATATATATATATATATATATATATATACATACATATACACACACACACACACACACACAAACAGAATATACAAAAATAGAATTTAATTTTATCCATCCATCCTTCTATCCACATATTATTTTTGGGGTGAATCTTATGAAAAAAAATGCATGCATCAGCAAAATGTACTCTTTTCTTTCTGATGCATGCATGTTTTTGTGAGATTCACCCTTTAAGGGTGTGTGTATGTTCTATCATAAGCAGGAGTCAGACTCACCTAGAGCTGGGAATTGGTCTCCTTTTAGGAGGTGGAGGAAGTGGTTCCTCCATCCATTTTCCAGGAGCAGATGTGGAGAAGAGACGGAAACCTCCAGAAAATTACAGAAAACATGCCTCAGCTGAATATCTGGATTTTTAATGTAGCTGCAGTCGTGGATATTATCTATATCACTGTACATCTGTCAGATGTTCAGGTTTTCATGAAAGCAAATGACTATTTGCTTACTTTCTTGATCCTCTTCATCTCTGTTTTTGGACTGGCCAAGTTTTGAGTCAACGGTTTCAGAAAAAATTTCTGAAATACACCTAAAGTTGAGTGCATTTGTAAAAGAGAGTGAGAGAAACTGTACTGACTGACAAGCTGACGTAAAAGGTAATAAAGACACTCAAAGATAACAGTTCTTGTGTCTCACCCGTCCAAAAAGGCTCCTAACTTTTTTGCCACATGGGACTGAAACTCTGGTGTTGTCCCGAGCTCATTCCCATCATGTTCATGCTTTGAAACATCGGTTCTGTGTAACAAAGTTAACCAAATTCATCACAAAAAACAAGAACAACAACAACTGTAATCTATTCTTAAAATATAATGTGTATGTTCATTCTGACATCTTAAAAAAGATGAATTGTTATGGTCTGACTATTAAAAAGGTCAACTCACCTCTGACTTCGTCTGCTGCTGCTGTCTCCATCTGTGAGGCAAAATCAGAACTGAGTAAGACCTGAGGTGCCCTGATAAATTTATTAATATTTAATTGATTTGTATTACTGTATTGATTAGTAAAGTAACATCATCCGCTAATGAAGAACATCTTTAATAGCTACTTACAGTAAGGACGAGCTCCTCCGTTTGCATTGCTCTTGTCATCCTGAGGTCGAAAGCTCCACACCGCCTCTTTCAGTCTATCAGTGTTTTCATCTTCACTGCTGCTCTCAGACATTCTCCAGGAGAGGCTTGTGCTTTCAGTAAGCAAATAAAAGAAGAGTTGTTCGTAGCTATTACTGCTGTGAAGTTAAGGCATGTGTAGGTATTAAGAATGAAGTTGGTTTAAATTGCTGACAGTGAGGTGCACAGTCCCAGCAACTACAACAAAAAAGTAATTGTCAGTCTGTTAAAATAAAAACACGTCCGCTTCAGAGGAAAGCTAGCAAAAACAAGAGCACTTCACCCGTGCAGCTACAGCGAGGTGCACATGTTTTCACAGTCCTGCGCTGTAACTGCGACCCCTGCGTGATTTACCGCCCCCTACAATCCCGGAGCTGCAGCTCCGCAGGCGCAAACCAGTGCTATTTTAGGAGATACTATTATAGTTTTTAATAATATTTTGAATTAGTTTTAATGTTTTATGTTTTTTCATTATTTTTTAAGTTTAAAGTTTTACTCATTCTTATTTTTTGTTTGTTTTGTATGTATTATTTTTTACTTTAGTTTCAGTAGTTATTTTAGAAGGCTACATCAAGGTTAACTTAATTAAAATGATAAATGTTGCTTGGCAACTATAGCTGAAATAAAATCTTTACTTTTTTATTTTATTCCAGTTAACATTTTTATTTTAAGCAATAAAAATGTTATTTTATTTTTAGTTTACTATAAAAGCCTTGAAACAAACAAATAATTTTTAATGAGCACTAATCATTTTGATAACTTCATAAAAACCTGCGAAATAAGGTAAATCTCGTTCACTGTAATAATAATAATAACAATTCAAGTTGTAAATATTAAAAAATATGTTTTACAAGATTATTTCAGTCTTTTACTTTTAAATGTTACTTACTTGTTGCTTGCCGTTTCTTTTTGAAAATTGTTTCTACATCAAATTTCTTAGTGTTTTTCCAGTATAGTTGAGTGTTCAATTTTTTTTTTTTTATTAATTTAAATTAAACACTTTTTAAAAACCTTTTTTTTTAATGGAATCTTTTTTATTTATTTATTTATTTTTTTTGTCAGTAATTTTGGAAGTACAATGAAAGCCAAGTATACAGGCTATATAGTAAACTACACTGTAAAGACAAAATTTGCATGTGTTCCACAGTTTTACATTTCTTTACATTAACTGTAATGGTAAAACCAAAACAAAAGCAAGTAATACACAAAGTTGAGATGCACTGCATGCACATAACTGGACATCTGTAATTCAGTATGCTACTGTAAGGCACATAATATTGACAATATTTTTATAATAGCCTATTATACATTAGGTTATCACATGTTTCGTATCAGTAGTCATCATCCTCATCCTCACTGTTGTATTCGCCAGAACTGTGATCATTATAGCCTTCAGAATACTTGTCATCAGACCCCTCATCACTGCATGCAGAGTTGTCTTCCTCATTATCACGACTATCTTCTTCCCGGTCCTCCTCATCAGAGCCATCTTCGTCCTCATCAGAACTATTTTCAGAGCCATCTTCATCCTCATCAGAACTATTTTCAGAGCCATCTTCCCCCTCATCAGAACTATCATTGTCCCTCCCTTCATCATCACTACTTTCATCAGAATCATTCTCACTGCAGTCCTCATCCTCTTCATAATGTTTCTCTTTCTTTGTATTATTTCTCTTTGAGAGTCGTTTTTTAAGCCCTGAAACTTCTTGTTTTAGTGTGGAGCACATACGTGCAAGATTTCTAACCTCTTTATTATCTCTTGTTTTAGGTTTTGCAGGTCTTTTTGGTTGTGTCTGAAGCTTGGCGGTTTTTAAAACACTTTCAAAGATGCTCCTGACTGCCATCTCCTACAAAGAAGAAAATACAACAAGCAAACTGATCAAATATTCAGCATGTTTGGAATTCAAATGTTTAAATGTTTGGAATGCATAAGATCAAAACAGGAATATTGTGTAATATCATTACAATTTAAAATTACAGATTTTTTTTTTCTTCAGAATTTATTCTAATATGCTGATTTGGTGCTCAATACATTTTTCTTTTTATTATCAATTAAAAAAAAAAAATAAATAATTATATATATATATATATATATATATACACACACAGGTCCTTCTCAAAAAATTAGCATATTGTGATAAAAGTTCATTATTTTCCATAATGTAATGATAAAATTAAACTTTCCTATATTTTAGATTCATTGCACACCAACTGAAATATTTCAGGTCTTTTATTGTTTTAATACTGTGATTTTGGCATACAGCTCATGAAAACCCAAAATTCCTATCTCAAAAAATTAGCATATTTCTCCGACCAATAAAAGAAAAGTTTTCTTAATACAAAAAAAGTCAACCTTCAGATAATTATGTCCAGTTATGCACTCAATACTTGGTCGGGAATCCTTTTGCAGAAATGACTGCTCAATGCGGCGTGGCATGGAGGCAATCAGCCTGTGGCACTGCTGAGGTGTTATGGAGGCCCAGGATGCTTCGATAGCGGCCTTAAGCTCATCCAGAGTGTTGGGTCTTGCGTCTCTCAACTTTCTCTTCACAATATCCCACAGATTCTCTATGGGGTTCAGGTCAGGAGAGTTGGCAGGCCAATTGAGCACAGTAATACCATGGTCAGTAAACATTTACCAGTGGTTTTGGCACTGTGAGCAGGTGCCAGGTTCGTGCTTGAAAAACGAAATCTTCATCTCCATAAGCTTTTCAGCAGATGAAAGCATGAAGTGCTCCAAAATCTCCTGATAGCTAGCTGCATTGACCCTGCCCTTGATAAAACACAGTGGACCAACACCAGCAGCTGACATGGCACCCAGACCATCACTGACTGTGGGTACTTGACACTGGACTTCAGGCATTTTGGCATTTCCTTCTCCCCAGTCTTCCTGCAGACTCTGGCACCTTGATTTCCGAATGACATGCAAAATTTGCTTTAATCCGAAAAAAAGTACTTTGGACCACTGAGCAACAGTCCAGTGCTGATTCTCTGTAGCCCCAGGTCAGGCGCTTTTCTGCCGCTGTGTTTCTGGTTCAAAAGCACACACAGTCCCGTGCACGGTGGCTCTGGATGTTTCTACTCCAGACTCAGTCCACTGCTTCCGCAGGTCCCCCAAGGTCTGGAATCGGTCCTTCTCCCCACAATCTTCCTCAGGGTCCGGTCACCTCTTTCGTTGTGCAGCGTTTTTGCCACACTTTTTCTTCCCACAGACTTTGAGGTGCCTTGATACAGCACTCTGGGAACAGCCTATTGTTCAGAAATTTCTTTCTGTTGTCTTACCCTCTCGCTTGAGGGTGTCAATGATGGCCTTCTGGACAGCAGTCAGGTCAGCAGTCTTACCCATGATTGCGGTTTTGAGTAATGAACCAGGCTGGGAGTTTTTTAAAAGCCTCAGGAATCTTTTGCAGGTGTTTAGAGTTAATTAGTTGTTTCAGATGATTTTATATTAGCTCGTTTAGAGAACCTTTTCATGATATGCTAATTTTTTGAGATAGGAATTTTGGGTTTTCATGAGCTGTATGCCAAAATCATCAGTATTAAAACAATAAAAGACCTGAAATATTTCTGTTGGTGTGCAATGAATCTAACATATAGGAAAGTTTAATTTTTTATCATTACATTATGGAAAATAATGAACTTTTATCACAATATGCTAATTTTTTGAGAAGGACCTGTATATATATATATATATATATATATATATATATATATATATATTATATATATATATATATATATATATATATGTATATTGTGGAAATTGCAATACAGTAATAGCATTAAAACTGAATACTTTTATCAGCAAGGATCCATTAAACTGATTAATGTAACAGTAACGACATTTCTAGTGTTACAAAAGATTTATATTTCAAATAAATGCTGTTCTTTTGAATTTGAATTAATCAAAAAACCTGAAAAAAAAAAATCATGATTCAGAAATCATCACATTAGTATGATTTCTGACAGGAGTGATGGCTGCTGAAAATTCAGGAATTAATACATATATATAAAAATACAGTTATTTTAAATTGTAATAATATTTAACAATATTACTGTTTCAACAATATGTTTGATCAAAATAAATGCAGCCTTGATGGGCGGAAGAAACTTCTTTCTACAACATTTAAAAAAATCGTATTTAATACATAACTTCATCAGGATACCAAACCTTTATAATGTCAACAGTTTTATCTGTCTGATCCTGTTGTCCAGTTCTAATGCTTATGAAGCTGTTGTCTGTGTTCTGGCGCTGCTGTGAGGGTCTCGTCTTCACGTCTGACAGTGTGTGTTTCTGTAGTGCTGGTATTGTGTAATGTTGCTTGATGTGAGTCTCACAGAGGGACACATCACAGGTTAAACAACACTTCACAGCTTTCAATCTGCGCTCAGTGCAGAAATCACAGGCCACGTCTTCCGGTCTGGCATAGGATTGTGGTGGAAGAGCTGGACTGAAGCCTGCTTGCTGCAGGTTTTTAACCACCTCAGCCAGAGCTGCATTTGTGTTCAGCACTGGACGTGTTTCTGATGGATTACCACATTGCGGACAGACATAATCTCCTGCATAACTGTTCCAGAATTCATTAATACAACCTCTGCAGTAATTGTGTCCACACGAGATGGACACTGGATCCTTCAACATCGATGTGCACAATGGACATCTAAAGTGATGCTCTGTCAGCAGTCTGGAAGTCACAAAATAAAGTCATTCCCTAAATAAAACACACTTTTCAGTACTTACTGTTGTTTTTTTTTGTTATGATTTTAAAAAAAAAAAAAAAAATTATTATTAAATACATATACAGTAAGTAAGAATAACTTCACCTTGGATCCAATGGGAAAGTTTCCGCGGCTCTGAAGTTGGTTGGTGGATCCATTGACCAGTCCGTCTTCAGAGACATACATGTGGGTGTAGGAGAAGCTGCTCTTACTCTGTGAGGAAACAATGTCATGTTTCATGATTATGCTGTGTTCAAGCTATGGTCAAAAGATTGTACTGATGAATTGAATGCACATGTATGTTTAAATGTGTGAACCAGCTCGAGCTAAATACAGTTGCTTACAGTTTTCTTATTAGAGCTGCTTTCCAGCAGAATGTTTTGGAAGTTCGCATCATTGATACTTTCCTGTTTAATACTGTGAGGCTGATTTGAAACAATCTCTACTGTATAAAGTTGACTTGACTGTACCACAAAGTTGTTATAAGTCAGAAACTACAGATTTTCAGTGTCTGTATTAATAGTAAATTTGTTCAAATTAATGATTCTTTTATCATTTACAATAAAACTAAGCTTCCAAAACTCCTTTTAATGTATAACGATCAACAGAAAAACAAAAAGCAGCACCCAAAACACACCAATCATTTGGTAAATGAAGAGTTAAAAAATCTTGCTCCAACCAAAGTGATTTGAACACACATGACTTCGTAATTACATTTACCCAAATCTTAAATACGGACTTCCTAGGCAGGAGGAATAGGACAGTGAACATTTGCCCTGACCTTAGCATGGATAACACGCCTGTTGAATCATTCATTGGGTTGTCGTTTTTCAGGGAGATATATCTGGTGACTGGTGATGTCTCTCTTTTTCTCTTAATCCTGTGAATTTTTAAAAACATAGTTTTGGAGCATGTCAGTGTGTGTGTAAGGTAAGGTTAGAAACTGGTACTGCTTTCTCTTATAAAAACATTTTCATTCATTGCTTTAAAATTATTATTTCAGATTATTGTTTATTTATAAAAATTGCTTTATAAGTAAAATTCACCTTGAATGCAAAGGAAATGTCTCTCCACCTTTGAAGTTGGTTGGTGGATCCATTGACCAGTCTGTCCTCATTGACAGATAGCTGGGTGTTGGAGAAGCTGCTCTCTTTGACTTTGGACTAAAGAGAGAGACGGTCAGGTCAAACAGAACTGTGCAAATAAACATTCGTATTTGAATTAGTTGTGATATTAATTCAAATGTTTTGCTTTCAGCACACATGGCACATATGCTGATAGGCACCAATTCTGCCCCTAGCTAGTGCAAAACTCCCACTTCCCTAAGGTGTTTTTGGTAAATGAGATAACGGCGCCAGAAATGGTTGTTTGGGCCCATGCAAAATTTTATTTATAGTAACTATAAAATGGGTATTATTCCTTAAGCATAAAATGAAAAGATAGCTTGTTTACCTTTTGTTTTTGCATTCACTTGGTCGTTCTGCAAGGTTTTTGGCAGTGGTTTCAGACTCTGATCTACTTCGTTTGGATTGGCTTGAAATCAACATTACAGCACGATTTGTAATCAAATAGCATTTATTTTAACAATAAGAAATTAACTAAATATTAACTAAACACTTCGAGATAAAAAAAAAATTAATAGTGAACTTTACGCACCTTTTAAAACCACGCGTTTTTTTAAGACTCATGTTCTTTGCAGGCAGACAAACTTATTAGACCTGTGAGTATAGAAAGACGAGCAAGAAGCAAGAAATCGAAACTTAGTGGTTTTCGCATTATAAACCGGGATCTGGAATAGAAAGAGGAATAGAGGATTAGAAATACTTGTCAAAATGTTTATATGAATCAGTATACTTACAATAAGAATTTTTCAGTCTTGCATATCTGATTTCGATATCACTGCTGATCGCCACTTCCGATCAAATTTAGGAGAAGCACGTGATGCTCAAATATCCGCCCACCTTAAACAAACATTGTGAGCTAACAAACCAGTCTAAGGTGGTTTGCCGTGAGCTGGTACTCCAGTCCAGATCTCCATGGCATCCAACCAAAATGCATCCAAAAGCAGTATACCTGCCTTACCATTGTGATCAACTATCAAACAAATTCCCAAATAAATACACGCATCTTGGCATAATGGATAATAATTTAAAAGTGTATTGTACCTTTGAAACATTATCCTATTATGGCTGTACGAATCGTGTTAGATTAATTCAAATACACAATAAAAACATTTTAATATCTGAAAATCATTTGCTGGCTGCCACCTTGTGGTACAATTTTGGATCTTGCTGTGGAGTTAAGAATAAAACAGATTTCGTTCATAAAATGTATTTTATTTATCTTCCTGAACAAATTCCTCCTCCCACATCTGAACAGAATTCCTATTTTATACATTATAATACAATCTTCCTACAATTCTGAAAAAGAGAGTGAAGCAGGGCAAACACTTGTCTTCAATTACAGTTGTTCTTGGCAACATCTTTAAACCAAGAGCCTAGATCTCAGAACACATGGATAACATCATTCTGATGCAACTGTACACACACAATATACATATATAGGCAACTGAGCTTCAAGGGCTAAAAAAATGTAATGAGAATTTATTTTAGACCAATATTTAATGTAAACAATCTTAAAGCCATAAGCATCACTCATGCTTGTCATTAATGAAAGTGTTTCCTTAAGGTTTAATGTACCTGCTATTCACTTTAATGGTCCCTGTTATCTCTACCTAATGTACAAACAAGTCATTTTTGCAGAATGATGTGTTAAAGACTGTCATATTATGAAATCTTTCATTTTAGAGTCCTGATACAGGCTTCATTACATGGAAAAACAATCTGACAACAAATGGCTAAATAAAAAAGACAAATGTATTCTAGTTGACATATTACACAACAAATGTAAAGCATGAGCAGCATTCCTAAAGTAAATGCTATGACTAAATCCACACATTAGTGTGCATGATATACAAGAAACCACCAAAGATGAGCGGATCACATCCTTGTGTTGAAAACAGAATTTTTTATATATATAAAGACACTTTATTATGTCTCTCAGTAAGGGATTAAACATAAATTGAGACTGAAAAAGGAGAATTAAAAGGAATAAAACCAAATATTTCATCTTGTGTGCAGTTTGTAGTAAAGCTAATAGATGGTACACAGACCTATGTAAACAGCACAAGTTAGGCAATAGACAGACGTGCAACCACAAATACTTCACCAACATTGGTCCTTCAGCCTCATATTACAGCTTTTCTTTCTTAAGGACACTTAAGAATATACACAAGTCACCATCCAGCTGAGAACTGACTTGTTTGCGAATGGATTGAGTTGAAGACTGACTTTGATTGAATAATAATGGGTGTTTTGCAACTGTAACATGATTTTCTTTGATCATAAGCTAATCAAATCAAGGTAATATTGATTAAATATGTAAAGTTTGAGGTTTCTGATGTGCACTAAAGGCCTTGAATTTTTGGTTCTCAACCAATCGCCTCGCCTAATTCCCAACCGCTATTAAGCATCATTTTGAATTAGATCAAAGGTAAACATCAAAGCTCTGATAGAGGCTAACCAGCTTGAAAGGTGCACATAGACACCATGTTGGGAATCCCAACCCTCTCTGTGTGTGACACGAGTGAAAACAGGGTTTCTGTATGCACAGCTGAGTCAGACATCGAAAGCCCTCGTACATGACAAAGACAGATGCCCTGTGAACCCCACAGTGTGTACGGCCAAATCCATTCCATATCCCTACAGGACTGACACTACATACCTACAAAAACTTTTTTTTATTCAGATAAAGTCTTGACATTAAACAGTGAGACAAAAATACCCGAGAATCACACTACAAAATGCAATTACTTATTAATAAACGGCCATATTCTTGGTCTCTACATGAGGTGAGTTTAGGGTTCAAAATTTTGGGGTCAGTAAGTTTTTTTAATAAGAAATTCTGCTTAACATCAGAGGAATAACTTACATTTTAAAATATATTAAATAAGAAAACAGTTATTTTAAATTGTAATAATATTAATTCACAAAATTAGTGTTTTTACTTTATTTTTGATCAAATAAATGCAGCTTGGTGAACATAAAAGACTTTTTACAAAAACATTAAAAATATTACTGAATCCAAACTTTTGAACAGTAGTGTAGTTAAAAAAAATACTGCAACTGTCTTAGGGTCACACACACACAAAGAGATCACATCCTCTTTAACCCGACATACTAACCCTGCTCACAGATCCGAGAGTGTTGTAATAGTGTTGGTTCTGATAAACAGAACTATCTCAGTAATATACCACAGTATCCATTCTATCACTTAAATAATCATCAATAACTGCAAGTCTAATCTGTGGAAAACGCCTCTTTCTGTTTAATAACCAAAGATGTATGTGGCAGGATTGCTTCATTTCAGCACATTTAGCTGTTTTTTAGAGATTTATGTATTTTGAAGGATTTCTTAATTTATGTGGTGGGTGCAGGAAGACAACAAAAGTTGCAAAACAAAAACTCATCCTGAAGCAGGAAGACAGGACAATTCTTCAGTTCCGGCTAGTCGAGTGTGGCGCAGGAGAAAGGCTCCGTTTCTTTTTTTGCCAAACCCACAAGTAGTGCGTACAGTCTGTGGAATGCAGGAACTTCACTGAGGGAAGGTCATTTCCAGTTGGGTGGGTCGATGGTGCCAGATCGTAAAGCTGGTGGTGACAACACCGTGTGTAGCTGGTAGTGAGGGGCGTTCCTATATTTGCATTCCACGCAAAACCACACGGTCACTCCAACAAACAATCGTCAGGTTTCCCGTTGAAGAGGCACTACTGGCCCCCGTTGTAAGCATAATCTGCCTTGTTGTGCATGATGAGTTTGTTGTCCACAAAGTAGAAACTGTCTGATCTGGTCTCATACGGGTGCTCAATCATCAATCGAACTGCAGGAGACAAAGAAACGCCACAGCACAGTGTGTTACATTGCACTTTAACAAATGAACACAGACCTGTAATGTATCTGAACACTGGTAAGAGGTCTGAAATTTGATACAAGCCTGACAGGACGAGTGAGGTGTCAGACAGAGTAAGGTCAATGTGGTACTAGTAAAGCATTTGGTTAGTCTTTTGTGCCAAATTTCCCCTCTCACCCTTTTGAGGGGAAAAAAAGTTTTGGTTTAATTCAACGTGGTAGTTTTCTCAGATTATAGTATAATTAAAAAAGTAATTTTCTTACACAGTTAATTAGTCTTTTTTTCTACAATACAAATATATTAAACATTATATACACATTTACTTGAGTAGCAAAATTATTTAAAATCTTAAATTTCGTTTTCTGAAAAACATCAAAATTAGTTAAGTTTCTACGTGAAACTAGAAAACTATTTGTCAGTGGGGTAAAACAAACTTTCCCTTTGAATGACTGATTTATTAAATAGCTAAAATATATTTTATATTCATTAAAGGAGTATACAGTTGAGTTTATAATTAAAACAAGAAAAAATATCTATCAGTGGGGTAGGAAAAATAAAAATAAATGCATAGTATATAATAATGTGCTAAATTTAATCAAATTAAATAAATGAAAGGTAAAACAAACAAAAAACCCGGCATGTTTGGTTTAATAGCATAAAGAACTGTTATATTCATTAAAGGACTATATGGTTCGTTCAAATAGTAAGCAGAACACTCACTGAGGTCATCTGGGAGCTGGGGAAACTCATAAATATGTTCACACGTGTTCCGGCTGTTCGGGATACAGAAGCCAAAGTCAAAGTCGAAACTCTTCAGGAGGCGATCTTGAAAATAATGCCTCTCAATCATTCTGAAATTGGTAACAGGTCGATCGCCAACTGTGAACTCCACACTGAGAGAGTGAGAAAGGAGAAAAGAGACAGTACTTTAGCAATACACATGATCAAATCATGCATCATAAGCACATTCAGATCAGTTGGTCTGTAACTAAACAAGAGCTTTATGATGTGCGAAAAAGACAATATGACAATCAACTACACAGACTGAAGTCTGCTCATGTTTACAGCAAAACTGAAGGAATTACTGAGGCCAAATCATGATTTATTTATGATTTCTGTGGGATTTGGCTAATAGCATTGCTCAAGTGTTGCAGCAGATGACACAAGCTCCTTTGCTTCAAAACATGAGAGCTGGTCAACACGATTTCAGACACATCAAGGATTGTTTACACAGCAGAATGCACATGGCCATGGTTATTAGAGACTTACGTGGCTCCGACTGTGCGTAACTTAAGGAACGCAGGTGTGAACTGGTAACGGACGAAGCGCCCGGCACTGGTGTCAACCTCTCCGTTTTCCTCATCCTCCTCATCAAGATCTGAATGCAACAGTTTGAGATCAAATGTAATGGTCAGGGTATTTGTCATTACCTAAACCATTAAAATTGAATTGCTTGAAATAAAAAATAAAAAAAACTTTAACTGAAATAAAAACTGAAAAAAAAAAAACTTTTTTTCCCCAATTAAAATTTCAGCTAGTTGCCAAGGCAACAGTTTTCATGTTCAGTTCTCAGTTTAAGCTGAAGTACTACAATAACTAAAATATTACAACTATATGGAAATATTTAAAAGAGACAAAAAGACAAATAAGGATCAGAGATTTGAATACGGCTCAACACAGGCTCAGAAAGCCAAGTTTTCCATGCACAGCAAAACCACAACTACATATTCAGTATAGAAATTTCCATGAATATAGAGAGATAAGGATCAGAGATATATATATATATATATATATATATATATATATATATATATTATATGATTAAATTCCTTCATATATTCACAGGTCCATGAAAGTAGGAACCTCTAAATAGATTTGATGCACTTAAAGTTGCAATGTATGCTGAACTAATCCAATCATTTCATTACATCAGCACAGAAAACTGATATTCTGAGTTAAACTTACATGGATAAATGGTTCACAATAAGACCTATAACGTGCACTTACAAAATAGAATGAATTTTCATTACATGACTTAAAGTGTTTTTATCGGAAAGGGTGGTCTTTCAAGTTTACAATTCACATGTTAAAAGTAAATAAAATCAGTCATGATAAAAGAACCATTGCGTGACTTCATTTATTAGTTTAACTTGAAGACAAAGAAAGGAAACATACCACAGTGTGGCGGTTTGGCAATCTCAAAAAGGACCGTCCCTGTCTCCAGGTCTCTGATCTTAAACCGTGTAAAGTCAATGCTGTAGATGTTGTCCTCTGGTTTACACAGATAGTCTGTGGAGGGAAAATATATCATGTTATTCATGTTTATAGGAACATAGGGAGGAACAAAGTATACACTAGTAATATGAGCCTGGATTAGAGCAAACACATGCAATCTATTCACTGAGAAAGCTATGTAGTAATACTCTTATACTGCTAAACATGCTGCATGACCCAAAATGCTTAATTTGCTATGTTTAAAATAGACATGTAGACAAAGTGCCCTCTGGAAGCTCATTAAAATGCGTTGCATGGATTGGGCCTGTGACTATATAAAGTAAACAAACACATGAAGTCAGTGGATGCTGTAGCTCATAATGCATGCACACTGCGAGCATCTGAAGAGTTGAGATGAAGCAGGTATCAGAGCTCTTACCGCGAGTGATTGCGCTGAGTCCCAAAACTTCATCCGGAGTGATGTGTCTCTCCAGCGCCCGCAGCTCTTCCTCCGTTACAGGCCGCCGGTCCACTTGATTTCGTCGCGATTTCAGCCTTTTCGGAAAACCGCCTCCTGTTTTGCGGTCTCGGGGAGCCGCCGCCGCCGCCGTTGAATCCGAGCCGTTAAGCGCGGCGGCTGCCGTTTCGTTGCGGGAGCTCTGACTGTTCATCTCACCGAAATTTCACTTGGTAACTCGGTATAGCGGCGGAGCGCGAACTGCGTTTCTGTTGAGCTCGACGCTCGCTGAATGCAAGATGGCGTACGCGTCACTAGAATTGGAGACCTACGCCGACAAGACAGCGATCTGATTGGCTGAACGCATTCGAAAGTTGCTATGGTTACTATAATTTCGGTTATTTAGTGAAACGTTATTGTTTATTCTTTTAAACCAGTGCAGTTAATTATTTACGATGTTTTAATGTTATTTTATTTATTTTGCATCTTTACACTTCTCCCAATTTAATTTCGTGTTATATTTGAGTGCAGTCTTATTTTTAATATTTAAATAACAAATAAATTACACCAATTGTTCTTTTATTTTATCTTTTCTGCATTGCTTATAAATTGTTATATTTATAATTATGACACTTTCTCACACACAAACTACACTAATACACAATATATTTATTTACTTATTAATTCACTGTTTTCACTCACTCATTTATTTTTTATATATTTTTTTTTTTATATATATATATATATTTAAAGTAAATGATATTAAATGATATTAAGATTTTTTAAGATCTTATAAATAAAACAATGAAAAAGAGCTGCCCTCAAAGCCAGTTAGATAAAATAGCACATTTATTAAAAAGAAACAGCATCAGTTTGCAGTTCCCACTTCAGAGACCTTCTCTAAAGACAGTGTGGGTACTAACCGTTCCAATACTATTTCACCAGTTCCCATGTTCTCTACAGTTCTGAAGGAGGAGGGGACAGGTAGCTGAACACGACTAACATTAACAGAGAAACTACATCCCTCGTAGACGCAGCAGTTTATGTGGCATGGAGCAATACACATGAGCTCTTTATGAAGGAGGACACAATGAAAGGCCTCCATGTGGTCTTTGGCTATTGTCCAAAAGTTGTGCATTTGTGCAGGACAAACTAAACACAACTGTTTTTCAGATGACAAAACAATGAAAAACTCAACAATCATGCAATAAATCAACCTATACTGTGAAAATAAAGATTAGAGAGCACAAAATGGTAAAGCACGAGGATGTATTTAAATTTAAGGCAACAAGGAATCAAAATCACACAATGTATAACAAAAACGAAGAAGAAGAAGAAGAAAAAAATCACACAAACAAACAAAATGCTTTTAAAACAACACCAGGCAGTGCAATAATTCACACTAGTAAAAGACTCATAAAAAAAAAAATCATTCAAGAGATCCTGAGGAAATAAAACAACTACTTCTGGAAAATAAAGTCTTTCAATATTTTTAAGATTCAACCCATTTCCTTTTGCTTAAATTACACAACATAAAACCCCAACTGTAAATGAACTAAACTCAATACGATCCGAGCTCTTACTGACAAATGGTCAATGTGTCTGCAAATCAAATCACCGTCATTTCTAGACCACATCCACAACCAAAACTATTTTCAAGGCCACTCCTCCACTAGGCAAGATATTAAAAAACCCAGCCTCCCCAATAACAATTACACAAACAAAAAAGAACAATATTCTAAAGAGAAAAATAACCGTATGGCACAACAAACCAAGTACCTTATATACACATGCACCGTGTAAAAGAAAACGACTTTGGCGACAATAAGCAATCAACTTTCTGCAACTCTGATAAATGAAAAAGGTGCCACAATGTTTTTATGATTGTTTTCTATTTAAAAAAAATAATAATAAAAAAAAAAAACAGAGAAAGGCAAAACCTGCCTTATCATCTAACTCCTTCGAGAAGGTAAAGGCCAAAATAAGTTCACAAAGACGGGGACAAACTGACATGCAGCACTCGCACGTCAGACAGCACAGTGGCATGAATACTCAATTGTGGTCTGATGTTTCATCAGTGTGAGAGGTGGTCTCTTGATAGCACACTAAATCACATTTTAAGGCAGGCTTTCTTGAACGAAACAAAGTAGCAATTCAAGGAGCAAATAAAGAGAAAAAGAAAGGAAAGAGAGAGGAAAAATACAGAGACAACAAATAGTATAACGGTTACAGAACATGCTGAGAAAAAGATGGATAAGGTGGAATGCAAATGTTCAACTTATGCAACAACAAAGTTCCAAGCTAAGCGACAGCACTGAAATTTTCCACCTTGAGTACAAAATTCACTCTTCTGCATCCATACTTCACAGTATATGGCAAGCATGTATCTGTCAAACAGTTTTTCAACCGGACTACACCTTTCATTCTTCCACCACATGCATGCTGGTGGTATTGTGTGTGACACAAATCTAAGAATCTTTGGTGGTATTGTTAAAAACGGCCTGTACGGTCAAATCAAAAGGAAACATGGCAAAATGTCATGACAAGAGCATGCTGACTGAGCAACTATCCTTAGTAATAGGTGATCGAGCCCTTACAATGTTAATTAAGACGGCATTACTTAGATTAACCAATAGAATGCTATCCCAGACACATCCATGTACCAATGAAAGTGGAGAAATTAAGGGTATTTGAAACTTCAGTGCAATACAATCTTGTTTCTGGGACTCAAAGGCCAGTGTATTAAAGAGCCTTTTTGTTAACTCATGTTCCCTCCTAAACAGAAACATTAATGCACTCTTTCAAAAGATTTTTTTTTTTAAAGATAGATCACATGCAGACTTAAAGTCCCAGTAAATGGGGGGAAAAATTATTTATATCTCCCTTGTGCAGTTAGAGATTCAAAGACATGTTGCTATGGTATGAAAATATGCAATTAAAGAATGAGAAAGCAGGTCACCAGACAAATTTGAATATTTATGCTTTTTAAACCAAAGAAAGAAATGAAAGAAGCTGCGGGAAATGAATGATAGTAGCTTCTATGAGTGTGAGGGAAATAAATCGTGAGGTAAATAGAAACCGAGGTCTCAAATCACTTAATACAACAAAACACTTTATGATTTGCCACTGAGATTTAGATGCTTTAACCAAATGAACTGTCAAACGGGTTCTGAAATTCATGTACCATTTCTGCCTCCCACTAGAGGCCAAAAATCAGCAGATCAACGCGATCAGAAAAATACTCCTAGCCAATACCTTCCCATGAGTTGGGACACGTGATCTAGGTGTGTCTTCAGCTCTTCCTCAATATCTCCTGCTAGACAGGACAAACCAGGTTTGTGAAGTGGTTAGTCCTGCCGCAGATGTGTGTGTAAGTGCATTCAATCAGAACCTCTCGGATCTCCTCAAACTAAAATTGCTATTAAATGTGTACGAACACAAGTACAAACACACACACATAAAATGAACTCATGCTCAAAATCCTTGTATTTTCCAGGTCACCAATTTCAAGAACCAGCAATATCTGAAACCTCCTCAATTCTGCATGTCTCTCGCCCACCTTTTGCTCTCCCTATGTGTTGTAACGTCAGTCTATATTTCTGCCTGTCCCCACGGCTGTGCGGCCCAGTCCCCCCACCCCTCCACAGCCTGATGTCCGTCGCTTCTCCTCTCTCTCCCTCTCGTTCACGTGTTCCCCTCACAGGCGGCAGAGGCAGAAGAGGGTTGGGATGAAGACCCCGAATGCCACAAGTATAGGGAACATCAGGCTGCTGTTATCAGTGGCGTACGGGTTGGGGGTGCGTGGCCCGGATCGAACCGGGTTCTTGGGAGCGGTGGAGGCGCTCTTCTTTTCGCTTTCTCCCCCCTCGCCGTCATCTTCTTCCTCCTCCTCTTCCTCTCTCTTTTCCAGTCCAGGATGTGGCTGCAGCTTGGGCACATCTAAAAAACAAATCAAAGGCTTTTAGTAGGAAAAAGTGCAAAAAATAAAATAAACACAGCATGTTTGGACTTGATCGAGGATGCAACCCAACCAATCCCAGGGGTCCCTCTTACCCTCTAGCTTGCCCTTCATCACATATAGTGCACATATCTTAGGGTTGTCATAGTAACCCTGTGGACACAAGAGATAGATAGATTAGGTTTCACTGCTTACAGTGGATGAACGCATGCAAACACATGCAGAAAATATGCAAATCGATTCTGTGCGGCGGCTGGCTTGCAGGGTTTGTAACAGTGAATAAAAGGCTGAGGCATGCACGAGGTCAGTCCTGTGGCATTGGTTTTGGCTTCGAACCTCAAATAAACCTCATAAAACCTTTTGTTTTATGCAACACTGCAGAGTTAGTGGTCAAACTACGCAGCCCAAGAACTTGTTAAACAATTCCGGCACAATTAGTCAAAGCAATGCATATCGGCAGGTGCAAAAGCGTCAAAGTGATTCATTTTAAGAATGAGATGTTTTATCCTGTGACTGACAGACAAGCTAATGCGCATTGCATCCTCATATCCATTAATTTCATCCACCCTCTGGATTGCCGTCATGCTTCCTCTGAGACTAATCGCTGACAGAAACCCCACAAGCCAAACACGTTTGCTGTTTACATAAGGAAAAGGAACAGCTTTGAAATAATTAAATAAATTGCACTACTGGAACAAAAAATGCTACGAGGGACCACAATTAGTTTTGACAGAATTCATCTTCTTGGAAACACTAAGCTTCAGTGCCTGTAACTATATAACTACATGACAATTTTCAATGAATGTTCCTTTAGCATAAAGGAAAATAAACAATAAGTCTTATTAAATTGATTAGTGTCTGGTTTATTCAATAAAAGATGACTGCATAGCTATTGCTCAAAGAGGTATGTCTGCTTTTAGGGATTTTACTGTGCTGAAGCGGAAAGACTGCATTATGATTTCAACACTGATAACAATCAGAAATGTTTCTTGAGCAGCAAATCAGCATATTACAATGATTTCTAAATTTCTGAAGACTGTAGTAATGGCTTCTTAAAATTCAGCTTTGTCATCACAGGAATATATAACATTTTAAAATGCATTCAATTAGAAAAAAATTAATAAATTGTAATATCTCAGAATATTACTGTCCTTGCTGTATTTTTGATCAAATAAATGCAGCCTTGGTAAGTATTAAAGACTTCAAAACCTTCATATCAAACTTTTGAACAGCAGTGTAAAATGTTTAGGCATAAGACAACAGGAAAAGAGGGCAACGCTTACCTTAACAAACTCTACGCTGAGTTTCCCATTAAAAGTGGAAACTTCACCATGCACACTTAGTTTTCCTCTTTTTATTGAGAATGGCACTATTTCATCATGAGCCGTGCTGTGACCCACACGGTCAAAGATATCTAGATCCTTCACCACAACGTGGCCATTTAAGCGTACATCAAAAACCTAAGAAACGCAAACATAGGGTTTCAAAAGACAGGAAAAGAAAGAAGAAGAGAGAAAGAGATGATGTCATGAGGGAAAACTATGAAATAGAGACCTTGGAGTATCATGAATTATTAAACAGTATCATGTTCAAATATCGACTACTAAGAATGACTGCGTGCACTGCTGCTGTGAGCAATATTCACACCTTTTGTTGAGACTGAGCAAAGTAAACCTCAGCATATTTCATGACCAGTATGTAGTCTCCTTCTTCTCTTATAGGTATTTCATAACCAAATGTATCCTCGTTGTATCGCTCTGTCTGGTAAAGAACCTGATCCTCCGGGCTGGAGCGCAGGATAGGAAGACGGATACCGTAGTCTGATGCTGGAGGGGGGCAAAAAAGTGCCAAAAGGTGAGTTTAAGTGTATATAGTACATTGCATTTGTGTTTCATAACATGCTGAGGAAATGTCAAACAAGAGCAAGGTTTTTGTCTCATTTTCATTCTAATATCTATTTATAGCCAACATAGAGCTGAGCGGAAAATTAAGTACCACATTTATATTACTGGTCGATTTTCTGGGGACACTGATGCAATAATGTGAAATATGACACAAAACACATGGTGCTTGATGTCTTTACAGAGCTTTAGAAAGCACTATACAGGCCCCGACATGTGCATGCTGCATTTCTCATCTGACTCAGGAAGTGACAGTCATCACATTTCAAGTGACACTGACTTCCTGATATTATCAACAGCTCTAATAAAAAACGACTAATGAGCCAGATGAGCTGACAAACAGTCCTTTTCTTCAAAATATAGTATGATTAACATTCTTAATACAATATAAAATCATACCGTAATGAAACAAATACAGTGCAACCAAAATACCTTTAATATTTCTTAACTCTTACAAGGATAGTTCACTCAAATAACAATTCTGTCCTCACCCAAACTCCCCCTCAAGTTTCCAAAGCCACATGATTATCTTTAAATCAGAGGAACACAAAAGATGTCTCAGTCATTATTCACTTTTACCTTTTTCCATCTAATGAAAGTGAATGTGTTTTGTTTATGCTTAACATCTGCTTTTGTGGTCCGCTGAAGAAAGAAAGCCATACAGGTTTGGAAATACCCTTGTGGAAAAGAAGTACACTTTAGCATAATTTTAAAGAAAGAGTACTAATTACAGAAATAATATACTTTAAAATAATATACGTAAGTGTGAACTAAATTTATTGTTTTTGGACACTAAATTGCATGGTATTTATGATCTATTATAGTCTAAATTCATATTAAATGCAATTTTTCGTCTGAAATATGATTAAAGTGAACAGGTAAATGTACTGATGAGCACTTATGGTAACTAAAACATACCTTAATGTTATTTCTATTGAAACGTGTATGTATCAGTGTCATCAGTTGTGTGTATGTGTGTGTAAAATATTGTAATTACACAAATATATCAATTTTAAATGTAATATCAAATAACATGGTAAAAATGTACTTTAAAGTGTTTTATGGAATCTCCTGGAGTAGACTTACATGGCCTTTTGTTTTATTGATAATATATTATCTGCAAATACAGTTTGTTTTTAAATATACTTCTAAGATATGAAGTACACTACAAGTGCACAGAAAATTAATTGTGACAATTTTCATTTTTGGTTTAATTATCACTTTTAAAATGCAGAAATACTCATTTGAACAGTTCTGATTTTGAACTGTACTGACCATTTAGAAAAAAACTGCAAACCAATACAACAAGTCTTTAAAAAAACATCACAAATACTACTAATAAAATATTCTTCCATCTTTACACACGACATGGACCACTAACAACTGCCTCTTCTGGTGCAGACGACTAGGAAGGAAAAATAACACCCTCTCCTGTAATCTGTCACGTCCTCGAGTAACGTTACTCACCTTTCCCCAACTTTCCTTCCAGTGGATCTTTTTTATAATGAATGCCGTGCACGTCTGTGTGCGCGTCCCCGCCGGCGTTGACAGCCCAGATGACTCTCTCGGCCAGACTCGGGGCCCCGGTCTCTGCGCGACACACCTCCACCAACAGCCACAAAGCTGCGAATACGAGCCGGGCAACACAGCGCAATGTCACCCTCCTCATGGCCTGCAACAGTCCGAGAGGAAAAGTGAACAAGTCAAGAGAAGCGGTCTGCAAGGAAGTCGCTCGAAAGGCCGGTGAGCTTGAGACTCGGGCTATAAAACGGCATTAACACCGTGTTAAGCGCAGGGTGAAAGGCCATTTTAACCCTGGGTTAAACTTCAATAGAGTCAGCATTACTATTAACCCAGGGTTAGCCCTGTAAACACCGAACTGTAGTACTAAAGGTGTATTAACTTAAACGTGCTGGAAAGTGGCAGAACATCGTTTAGCAACAAACAACCAATCACAAACTGCCTCGCAGCTCACCTCATTAAATATTCAAACACCTTGAACAGTTGTAGAAACTTTCACGCGCTGTTTAGTTTTAGTAAAATGTGAAATTACGATGACAAATGGAGTGATATACTTTATTATTAGGGTTTGCATTTCTAGGTTTTTTTATATGGCGAAACTGACAGATAAACAGACAGTTCGCAGACGTCCAATTGGTGTTACGGACATCATGAATATGCAAATAAGAAGGTTAAACCAGGATATAGAAATGTATAGTGTGAGATCTGAATGCCCAGGATTAAGACCTGACCTAAGATGGAGCAAAGTGAACAGCGTGACCATTTAAAAAAGACAACCTGGGGTCTAGAATGGCCCTGCGTTAACAGTTTCGTGTGTCAATAGCCCAAAGCAATTTCAGTCTGTATTTATGTCGCTCTTACTGTGCAGTCTGTGAAATGCTGTCTGTAGTGGATGTCCGGCTCCGTTCAGATGCTCGAGTTGCACGTTGTCGCTGAACCGTTCAGATCGCTGCACATTTACCTGCCTGGTAGTCGAGTTTAGCTCTGGCTGGTTAGCTGGCTAACTGACTTCCCTCTTGCTCTGTCATCAGTGTGGCAGCTGTAGTCTGCAGATATATTCCCTCACATTTGCTCTCCTGTGTGCGGCGCGTGCTCGCTCTCGTTTCATAGACGATGACCGCGTGGTGATTCTGCGCTTGTATACTGCTCAGTTCAGATGTTTTGTGTGTCTGAAATCACAGCAGTTTCTGACCGGAGGGCCGCGTCAGTACTGTGGGTATGTGTGCAGGCTGAAGGGATGGAACAGTAAGGAGAGACAGACTAACTTGATAGTCATGTTCTGGAGTGGGCGGGACTTTACTATGATGAGCCAATCACGCAAGGCCAAATGCAGGTCCTGCTTGTTGATTTGCTTGTGAAAAGAATCGATTCGTGAAGTCCGGCGAGCTCTGACAAATCACGATCGGTGGAAGGGTTCAGAAGAAGCGAATCAAGTGTATCAACTTTCACTCACTTCCTTGCATAAATTAGCTGGCTTCAGCTCATTGGTACTTGGTGCATAAGCAGCGAAAGGTGGGCGGAATTATAACATGCAACAGATGTAGGTTTTATTTTAAATAACAAACAACATAAAGAAACAGAAAAATAATGTTATCTTATTCATATTCTCTTACTTATAATTATTTATGATTAGTTATATAATAATAATTCATAGTATAATAAAAACTAAAAATTGAAATAATAAAAAGCATAATATTTTACATGTAATTAGGCAATTATGTACACATTGTATGTAAAATAACATTATTATTTTATTTAATTTTGTGAAATTCTGAAGTGATTGGAAATACACTATCCAGGAAGTTCCACGTTTGCCTTGCGGAATGTGTTTTATTCAAGTTTATTCTGATCAGTTAATTATATTAATGCAATTACACATTTCTTCAAATATGAAATTTCCTAAAAAACGCAAAATATAGGCTTCTTTTAGAGAGGCTATATCTAGTGAGCATAGTTTTTAGCATATTTTATCAGACAACGTAGACCCTGAAGTGACAAACCTCCACTTTAGTGATTTTTGTGATTGATATTAAATATGAAGAAAAAAAAAGATGACTGAAAGTATGAATTTTCAGAGGAACCTTTCTTTGACCATGTTTACAGCAGAGATTTAAACAGAAATGCATGCATGCTTTAATATAAAATCCACAACCAAGTTAATCGCCTGTTTTTGCCACACGGTGGCCTTAGTTTTCGGTCTCTCTCTCTCTCTCTCTCTCTCTCTCTCTCTCTCTCTCTCTCTCTCTCTCTCTCTCTGCATTCACCATTGAAAAAGCAGGGAAATACTGTCCCGTTTTGGTCCGGAGGAAAAAGCCCGTTGCTATGACAACACGAACATTCTGTTCCAGCCGCTGGGAAAGTGATGCTCGCTGCTGAATGATTTGGAGAACAGCTGAACAGACACCAATAAAACTGTTGCTCCTTATGTATATAAATAGCATTTCCTTAGAGTAGGTGTAAGCAAACCATTTGTTGAGTAATGAACTAATGGAGGAACTAACAGAGTAATGCACAAGCGTGGGAATGAAAAATAGATGCTATTACTTGACACAGTTTTATTTTGTTGCAATGTATTAAAACCACTATAATACATATGAAGGTCTTTTTGGCATGCAAGAATCTGGTCAGATAACAAATAAGACTGCAGATGTCTCTGACACTGGTCACACAAACAGACATAAAGAGGCTTAAATCAAATAAATAAATATTTCTTAGGTTATAGTGATCAGGTTTTGAATGTTTGTAATATCTGGATGGTGTGCATTGATTCAAATGAGCCTGTGTAGAGTGAAACATGACAAGTATGCCATGATAACTAAAAATAGTGACTCAAACATTTCTAAACTTACTAACCACTCAGTTATGTATTAAAATTAAATGTTTAAAACTATAGAGGCTAAAGTTAACCCAGAAACTAAATTTGGTTTCCGTTTTAGTCCCATCTTGCACAGTGGTTTACATTTGTTTTAAATGCATGCACTGTGATTTTAGAATGGAAACAGGCAAACTGTTAGACACAGACAAGTAATAGAGTAAAAACAAATGGAGTTAGGTAGCTGAGCTTGATTTATATAACAAATTATCTGGAAGTCAATTAATTTACACCGTTACTGTACTGGTTACTGTAGTGAAAACTTTAGAAATAATTTTTTTCTTATTTTTTTTCTCAGCTACCTTACTCAGAGACACATATACACACGGGACAACACTTAATGTAATATTGACATAATCACGCATGGTAAACTCTTTCAAATGTGCATGTAAAAAACAAATATTGTTTGGTCTTGCATGGTTGAAAGTGCAGAGACTCTTGGCTACAGTATAAGTGTATACTTTTTTTGTTTGTGTGTGTGTGTGGGTGGGGGTGGGGGGGATTATGCACACACACACAAACAAAAAAAGTCCAGTTTTCAGTTTTTATACCATGCACTGGCTCAGCAAGGCTTCTCTTGCAGTAGTCTAATAGTCTGTCTGCTTTGACCAGCAGGAAGCAGTACAGCATCTCACTTTCTTCTGTTGCAGACACCATATGAACGCTGCCCTCTCAGCGGGACACCATTCGCACAAACTCTAAAAGGGACAGACCAAAAAAATACACAGACTTTAACTGAAAACTGCTGCACATCTATGTCTGCTTTTGCCTTTTTATTATTATGTAGTGATTCTGAGTTTATTACCTTCAAAGTCTACTCGGCCGTCTCCATTCAAGTCAATGTCTCTCAGTATGTCCTCTAGGTCTCGATGACCAACCTAACAAACACAGGAATATGCTGTTAAAATAAGGTGACAGGAACCATTCACCAGAAAATGAAAATTCTGTCATTTTGAACCCCAAAATATGTTATTGTATATGAAAGAATCATTCTGTTGGGCCTGTTCTTTTCAGGGTTATTCGGTTCAGAAATTCTAATGAACGATTCTGGTCATTTCCTTAAAAAAATATTTCATAACACTTTGAAACAATTCATATGGACCACTTTAATGGTCCTTTTATTTTTGGTTTCCAAACATGGTCACTATAGACTCTCATTATAGAAGGACCATTTTGGGTTCCTTAAAGGGATACTCCACCCCAAAATGAAAATTTTGTCATTGATCACTTACCCCCATGTCGTTCCAAACCCATAAAGCTCCGTTCTTTTTCGGAACACAATTTAAGATATTTTGGATGAAAACCGGGAGGCCTGTGACTGTCCCATAGACTGCCAAATAAATAACAGTGTCAAGGTCCATAAAAGTATGAAGGTCCAGAGGCTCAAGGATGTGCTGTTTTATTTAAAATCAAAGCTAAATACATGTAGAAACAGCACATCCTTGTGGCGTGGATGACACAGAAGAGCATACGTAGCATACGGTGATATGGAGAGACACAGAGGAGACTGTTGACAAAGGAGCTGTTGAATAAAGTCGTTATTTTTGTTTTCTTCGCTTACAAATAGTGTTCCCGTCACTTCATATAGCCCAGACTGCACGTCTAACGGCAGATGGAGTATTCTGATGATGACTTTCATACCTTTTATGGACCTTGACACTGTTATTTATTTGGCAGTCTATGGGACAGTCACAGGCCTCCTGGTTTTCATCCAAAATATCTTAAATTGTTTTCCTAAGACGAACGGAGCTTTTATGGGTTTGGAACGACATGGGGGTAAGGGATTAATGACAAAATTTTCATTTTGGGGTGGAGTATCCCTTTAAAGAACCTTTCAGTGAACATTTTATTTTAATGTGAAGAACATTTAAATAATCTAAAGAACATTTTTTCCACTGTAAAGAACTTTGTGTGGAATGGAAAAGTTCCATGAATATTAAAGTTTGGTCATGGAACAGTCAATGCCGCTAAAGAATCTTTTTAGGAGTGTATGGAAAAGAATTGTATGCAGATTCGTCAGAATTCTTCTTAGTAACAGCATTACAGGTTTGGGAAAACATGAGGGTGAATAAGGCCCCAAAATACTTTAAGCGAAATCAAAGAATAAACTGGGGTGATATAATTTCGAACAAAATCAGGTCAAAACGCAGTTCATTTGTTGAGTTCAAAACAGCTTGCCAAAGCAAACTTTGCAGAAAAGTTTTCCTAGGCTGGTTAAAACCAAACTACCACTGGTCCGCGGCGATTACATTACCAGTAAAAATATGAGCGAAAACATGAACACGTTGGAGAGCTGCTTTGTAGTATTTAAGCTGTAATTCTAATTGAAATGACCTGTTTTTTTATGTTTAATACTGTAAATCAAACATATCCACATCTCTGCACATGCTTTTGAAAGTGCTGTTTAACCCACCACGGCCATTTTTGTTATTTAATTTGTTATTGCCAGGAAAGCACATATTTGCTAATATTCATCTAAATGAATATTCATCTAAATGCCACTCTTAGCAGCATAGCAATGGGATGTTCAATAACAGTACACAGCTACTTGCGTATTTCAAATGCGCCAAACAAAGAATGAAACAGAACTTCACAGGGAGTATATCAGAGCATTTAGCAATCACAGATGTTTCAGTTTTGGTTAAACTATCCCTTTAAAGCTGCTTTGAGACAGTCAAATCTTTTCTTCTGTATTATGAAGTATATTTGAGTGAAACAGATAATCCAAAAAAAAAAAATGTAGGGAGTCTTGGTTTTATTCATCAGATGTTGAATGGATGGAGGCAGATCTTAATGCGAGCTTGCAGTCAACTGTATGAAAGGGGTGGAATTAAAGTGGATGAAATGATTGGAGAAGTCCTGCACATATCACCAGATAAAAGTCTGTCGTTTCACTGGAAGTTATAACATTTTGATTAAACATGATGAGGTTCAAATTTAAAAAAAATGTATGCAAGGAATGAATCGGTCACAATAAGATCAATAACATACATTTAGAAAATAGTAATGTAACTTACTCACAAATGTACCAAAAGCACTAACCTGTTGTCCCAACAGCTTCCTCATAGCCTCCCTTAGCTCTCCTGTGCTTATCTCACCATCTCCATTTGTGTCAAACTGTAAGGCACAATACATACTTTTTATTTTTATTTGCAATTTTTATATGACAATCATTTGAACTCTCCACTCACCTCTTTGAAGGCATTTCTCAGCTCTTTTATCCCAATCATGTCTGCTGTCTCTGCTAGGAGCTTAGGTCCCATCAACCCTACAAAGTCCTCGAAATCCACGTGGCCACCTACTAAGAAAAACAAACTGATGTCAGTATTTTGTAATGAATAGACATAGCTGATATGATAATGGCTGTGTGCACACATACACTTACAGTTCATGTTGATTTGTTGGCTCAGTTCTATTAGTTCCATCTCGGTGGGCATGTAGCCCATAGTTCTCATGCAGTTCCCCAGGTCTTTACAGCTGATAAAGCCATCTTTATCTTTATCAAACTCCTTAAACGCTTCTCGTAACTCTTCACTCGTCGAGACAATCCAAACACATGAATGGCATGTTAACACACAGTAGTAAAAAACAGGCTAAGCAAACCATGAGCTCTAATAAAACAATATAAGAATGTTTTTATTATTGTAGTTCAGTTAATACAGGTTTGAAGAAGTTAAAGTAGCTAAAAAAAACAATTGAATTTGAATCATCAGATTGAAAAACTTACCATCAATCTCCTCTGGTCTCAATTCTCGATTCTGCAACAACAAAAGACGAGCAAGAAATTGTCAAAACACTAACAAAGGTCAAATTTTAAAGACACACACACCCAAATATCATAACCTTAATTCCTCACAATAAAATACAGGCCATCCAAGAAATGAAGTTCTTCTGGAGATGGATCCATTACCAGAAAACCTTTAACTTATGGTGCATCCAAACCAGTCATAGCAGAAATTGTTTAATGCCTCGAGTCGTTCAAAGTCACTCAACGTGTATTTAGTGCTCGTTTTATAGTGTTAAGAAAGAGCAAATGTGCGTTACTAAAAGGTGAGGGGGTCCTGGTCACATTGCAATGGCATTGCAGCGTCACAGCTAAGTGAACAAATCCCGGCAAGTGAGCGAGAGAAACAATCTGTCTTCACTTAACACTGACAACCTTTAAAGGCGATAGAGGAAAGAGAGGGAGAAAGATGGAGAACAGAAGCTGTAGCATTCACGGGGGAAGAAATGAATATAAACATGCAGACTTTACTGACGTAAGACCATGACATTCACGCGCACACACGTGCAAAAACATGCAACCTAAATTGTAGAACAAAACAAAGGAGCAGCATTTATGCGACGTAAATACATACGCCTCCGCAGCATTCAGAATAAGAAAAGCTAAATTGCTTATATAAGTAGCATCAAACATTCCAGGGCAAAGCCACACATAAACAAGTCTTTTGTGGATTGAAATCATAGTGAAATTAATTGTTGAAATCAAACTTTGATGCTTGTTATCTCATAATTAGATTTTGAGACTTTAGCCTGGATTTCACAGACAGGGTCACATATGTCTGTGCTTTAATTCCATGTCCTAGAAAGCCATGTCTCTGTATAGCTCCAAAATACATTATAAGGCCATTTCCCCAAAAATGTCCCTCCTCCCGTTATCTGTCTCTCTGTGAAAAAACTCTGCACTCTTCTACACATTTACAACACTTTTTTTCCAGGCTCTTAAACACACTCTATAAAGATGACAGATACTTTGTGTTGAGTTAAGCAGACAGACACTCCTCAGGGTGAATAACAGAGAATAGCTCATGTTATGTTCGACCAGGAGCTCAGGAACAGAGTCACTGACAGAAACACCTCATTAATAAGGCTCCTAAGAAACATTTAAGAGGAACATGTTCATATAAGCCCACAAATCACAACAATAAGGATATATATAACATCTAATTCAATTTTCTCTGCATTGGGTGTCACAATTAAGCCTTATACTCAAAACCATCCATTGAGAAGAGTAAGTCAAGTCTGTTTATCCATTTCAACATTGTTCTTATACATAACACAAACGCATGAACTCACAAAGCATTGCTTATTTGTGCCTATACACACAGCCATATATGTTGTGAATGTCACAGAGAAAGGGCTGTACGCATATGCATGAATTTGTATGTGTGAGAAAGACAGATAGAGAAAGAAAACATTCCCATTAATAAAAATAAGCAATCCAGCCAACATTTTCCATCCATTAATCATAACAGTTTACTGAACACATTGTGTAGACTGGCTCTTCAGATCTATACACTCTCACAGCGACTATAAACAAAGAGGAAGGGAAAGCAAGAGTGAAACAGATACAGAGAGAGACATTAAAAAACTCCAAAGACATAGAAAAGACATTATCTAGTGTAATAGCATTGGGAAACCAGATCATTCAGCTAATGCACTCAGTCTGACTGTGTAAGCCACAATGAGACATATTTGCAGAAAAAGACAGAAATGTGTATAGATTTAAAGAGAGACAACCTATTTCAACATTAAAATCACTTAGATGTTACATCATAGAAAATAAAATAAAAAATCCTTAACTTTAAGAATTCTAGAACTCTAGCAAAGTATCAATATGCAACATGAACATACATGTGTGCTCTTTTCTATATGGACAAAATTTGAATTTTTCTGTAATCTAGATATTTCTACCTGATTTAACCAATATAAATGAGTTTTGTTGGTAAAAACGAATGTATTTAGGTTGATTCGGTTGATATTGAATAATATTTTTGACTTGAATTAAACTAGTTAATTTACATGTTATCATTAATGGCTGAGTGCACTACATATTTTATTTAAAGCTATTTATAAATGAAATAAAATAAAATTAAATAAATATTTTATATATATATATATATATATATATATATATATATAATGAATACAGTTATGTTGTGCCTGCCTATTGCTGGTTGCTCGGTGGTTCTGGGTATATTTTTACTTGTCCAAATCAACAGAGCACCTCCAAATCGCCATTATATTCTAGTGTCTACTAGATATGTCTTCAGTTCCTCTTTCAATTTCTTTGAAACTGATGTGAAACTTGAACCAAGACATATGCAAATTAAAATAACTGCGACACCTTTCAAAGTGTAAATTCAGTCACTTCCTTTGTTTTACGAGCAGAAAGAGGTCACCGGGCTTCCACAATAATTATGGCGTGTTAGTCAGCATTCATGGAGGCTTTGAGATTATTAAAAGATTTCCCTGAAAGCCTGATTTCATACAAAGTCTGTATGCCCACATAGTTTCCTCTTTCAATTTCTTTGAAACTGATGTGAAACTTGAACCAAGACATATGCAAATTAAAATTAGCAACAGAAAAATGGGGCACAAGTAAGGTGGGGCTTGGATCTCAAACACACTGGAAAAATCACAAAACAACACAATTTTTCATCTTTTTGTTAGAAATATTTCTTTTGTAAGTGTAGACATCATTAAATATGGTTATGAAGGGCTCTTTCAGTAAATTGAGAATCAGTTTCATTAGTCTTATGTGCAGAAGAAAAGCAGTGGTTTAAGATACGAGATTAAGATTATAATACGATATAATAATAAAAAGCTAAAGCTCTGCAAAAAGGATAGAGGAGGGTGTAAATGAGAAACTGACTGTAAGTGTGTGTGTGTGTGTGTGTGTGTGTGTGTGTGTGTGTGTGTGTGTGTGTGTGTGTGTGTGTGTGTGTGTGTGTGTGTGTGTGTGTGTGTGTGTGTGTGTGTGTTTAGAGGAGGGGAGGAGAGTGGGTCTCATTCAGACATGCATATTGCCATTCTCACAGCTGGAGGCCTGGTTTCTAAACCAAACAATCATTTATACACAACAGCTAAAAATACCACACACACTCACACTCACACACGTAGCTTCAGATTGTTCACATGCCTTGTTTCAGTCCTGCATGGACAGCCTTCATTGTGTTTTTTGAAGTACCTTATAGATCAGTGACTCTCTGCTGATCAGTGGTTTATTGCATTTAGATAGGAGGACAAAGAGGAAATCACAGGAGAGGAGACTTGGTCCAGAAAAGGACCTTAAAATTGGAACTCACACTCACAACTGCCGAGAACCAGCATTATGAATATAAAATTAAGCCATTACCCAAACAATTAATTAAATAGGATATTCATTTATAAATACTGGTGCATTAAAGTCCTCTTGGAAAGTTTGTATTTCAGTAATTACGACACATCAGGTGTGATGTGATGATTTAGTAACCTTTTCTGCATTAAATTCCATACAAAATAATGAATGAAGAATGTGCATGAGGTGTAATTTTGCTTTATTGTTTTTATTCAGTTTATGAAGGTGCTGTAAATGGAATTGTTATATATTTTATTGTAATTGTATAATAAATGAAAAACGTAACTGAATCAATTTTAACAAATTCACCATTAATCCAGACCTTGCATCCATTGTATCCAACAAGTTTTCTCACTGACACCACCCACAACTGTTCATGTTCATGTGTGTTCAACTAATAAATACAATCTTTCCAACATAAATCAAATGCACCAAATGGTGCCATTTATTGGTGAATAGTAAATATTGGTTCAAATGTGCACAGCTCATTTTTCAGTTGCATCCCACCATTTGAGAACTACTACAACTAAATACCATGGTACATGACTATGGTAATCATCAATGAACTGACCTTAACTGAAAAATTCACTCTTGACAACTATTTCCTGTTTAACACAATCTGTATTGTATAAAGCACTATATAAATAAAGATGACTTCATTTGACTTGACATGGTATACCATATCAGTACTCAAATTGTATTATTGCAGGTTGCACTTGTGCAACTGTCCTTGTCCTTTATTGTGAGCTTTAAAGTATTCATAAACCTTTCAGAAATGTCATAGCCATGCTTTTATATGCAAGACATAACAGACATCAATAGACAGAGGCCAATTAATGATGCTTCTGTTTATGTTGCTCGGTTATCTGTGACACACAGATAAATGTTATTTTCTGGCTCTTGTTTTGTTCCTTACAAATCACTTTCTCTCACACACACATACACACATATGCACATCTTTTTATCTGTCATCTTCCATCCATCTCTATTTTTCCCTCGTTTTTCTCCATGAGATGATTCATCCTGAGAAACAGATTCAGGGGCAGAAGCCCTTCTCTGCCTCTTCTCCTCTGATATGTTGGTTTTATTTATCCCTCCATTCCCTTTTCAAGCTCACTGTGAACTTCAGTGTGCAACCTACTTTTTACTGTCACCTCTCATCCTGTCAGCAGACACAGTCACAAGCTCAACATGCACTCAAATGCACTCTCATTGTATCACACAATATCTTACAAAATCCTTGAATGTGCACCTGTTTCCACCTGTACGAAAACAAAAATGTGCGTAGGCAAAAAAAAAAAAAAAAAAAAAAAAAAAAACAACAACAGCAAAAGCAAAAGCATTTCCTAAGGTCATAATTCTGTGCATTATTGAGACTTGAGAAAAGATTCTTTTTTCTTGCACTGAATGTCAAGCAGGGGGCACTTTAGCAGTTTCCAGGGGGTATTTTGTTAGAAAGATTTTGAATATATGTGGCAATTTAAATATCTAAAACAGCAGAAAATTAATAGATTAAAATGTTTATGTTTTGTTCAGTTCCTTTTAAAAACAATAGTTCACCCAAAAATTGCTGAAATGTATTCACTCTCAGGGCATCAAAGATGAGTTTGTTTCTTCATCAGAACAGATTTGAAGAAATTTAGAGAGAGACTCCAGACCTACTGATAAAAACATCACAATAATCCACAAGTAATCCACGACTCCAGTCCATCAATCATAAGGTGTTTTAACTATAAACTGATACTTCTGGCCAAAATATTAATCCATAATTTATAATAAGGCTTCGTCCAGTGAAAAAGTCCATCCCCTGTTGTCCTCTCACATCAAAATCCACTGACATATTGGTTTAGAACTGTTTTGGACTGTTTTTAGTGCATATTTCCCTACTGATTCAGACTAGATGACTTTTTCACTGTAGGAAGCAATATTGGAATACAAATCCAAATATGGTTTATGGAATCATATTTTAGCCAAAGCAACTGTTTGAAGTTAAAAACGTATTGATGGATTTGTTTGTTTTTTTCCAAACATACATCTTTACAAGATGTTAACTGATGGACTGGAGTGTGTGGATTACTTGTGGATTATTGTGTATTACTTGTGTGTTTTATCAAATGTTTGGACTCTCATTCTGACGGCACCCATTCACTGCAGAGGATCCACTGGTGAACAAGTGATGTAGTGCTACATTTCTCCAAATCTGTTCTGATGAAGAAACTGATCTACGTCTTGGATGGCCTGAGGGTGAGTAAATTTTAAAATGTTTTTTAACGATAAAATGTTTTATAAATATTTTATAGATGACATTCATAATAGAATATATGTGTTACTTAGTGAAACTGTTTTCCACCCACATTATTGATTGCTCTTTTTTCCTGTATCATTAATATTTTAATGCAAAATGATATTGACTATAATATCATTTTGTAATGAAAGGATATTTGAGCCTTACAGATGGAGCTGATGAAGACATAAAGGTTGGGAAACACTGTTTTAAAGAATGTATGCTATAAAAAAAAGACATGAGAAAGACGAATTAAACTGGTAAGAGAAACTGTGTGAGGAGAATGTGTGAGGAGATGAAGACATTAAATGAACCTATTCGTATAAACTCTTCTTGACTGAGAGAATGATGAATTTGTCACCGTAAGCTTTCTAATGATGTATGATCATGACGAGCTCTGTCCATATAGTCGGATGATGTTTAAAGTTGGCTTGACATGAAAATTCATGTTTCATTTTTAAAACTTTTTGGAGCCTGTAGTTCTTAATCAGAATGGTTAAAAACAGTGTAATGACAGGCTTCACTCTGGTTGCGTATGCTGGAATTTTCCAATCATTCAGCCCACTTAAACCCTTTCTTACAGTCGACTGCCTTCATCCCAGTGTTTTGGCAGGCTTTACTCTGGTTGCTTATTTTGTAATTTTACAATCTTTTTTGTGTTACCATTATTAAGATTTGAATGTGTTTGTTTTTCATTTGTGTTATAATTTATATAATATTAACATTCATGTTATAACTATCTACACTAGAAAATTATCTACACATAGTTATATTAATGACAGCATCTAGAATATAAGTGGTTTTTTTTTTTTACATAGAATATTGAATTCATGGAATTAATATTTTATATATAAACCATTTCTGTTAAGTTTATCTACATTTCATTCAACCCTAAAATACAATTCAATGCGTATTTCAAACTGGTAAATCACCTGTGAAAAATAATAGTACATTGGGTTGTATAAAGTGCAGTTTTGTTCTGTTCTGTGAGATTTCTGGCGCCATATTCAACTCTTTCCAAAGTATTTCTTCACTTTACCCAAACTTTAACATGTTAAAATATCCTCATTTTATAATGAGTTTTTACATTTAAAGCAAAAAAACACTTATTCCAGCATCTCTCCATCTTATATTTCAGTGCGGAAGTAAGACGTTTTCTGTTAATGTGTGAGACTTCCGGTTTATTAGCTGCTGTAGGGAAAAAACGAGAAAAATAACAACGTGCAGTAAATGGTAAAACTGTTTGCACTACAAACCAGAGAGTTCATAATTAAGATAATACATTAAAATAATATGGTAAGACACACCAGTCTGCAATATCAAGCAGCAAAACGAGTTGTTTTGTACAGCTAAAAATAGCTGGACGCGGAAGAGACCAGAAGCCATTTACAAATGACCACTCCCACTCTTACGGGAAAAATAAGGTGGATAGGCAAGTAAACACTGAATGCGTTGCTAGTGAATCATAGGATTTTTATATTATATGAATCAAAATAGTCTGCAAAAACAAAAATAATTTGTTGCACATTCCGGCTACAATATTGACACTGACATCTTCACACCCTCACTCTCAAGTATCTGGTTCTTGATCTCCCAGAAGAGCATGGCAAGGTCATTGTTACCTCAAAAAGCACATTAGTAAGAGAAAATAATGAGGGGCGTGTTTGACAATAGACACAAAAACATATCAGAGGAACGACAGTGATGCACAAAGGGGTGTGAGACTAAAAATAGCACTAAAGCGAAGTGGAGACCATATCTGGTTTAACATCTACAAGATTTATGGAGGGAAAGAGTCGCATTGTCATCCAAGGACTTTTTTTCTCAGTCTTATCTCCACACCCAGTCAATACAAGTGTTGGGAATTCAGAATTCAGACTGAAAGGGAATGTGTCACCCCTGTGATCTGAAGCCTATGACACTGCATTTCTGGTAAACTGTGTTTACACACACACCCAGTGAGAGACTGTAAGCCAGCCTCACTGATTCATACAGCGTCAGCCTAAACAACACTTGCAAACAGAAGGTTCCTCCCAGTAATGTGAGATTCCTCCCTGAATGCCAATGAAATACTCCAACATTTTAGACTTGAATGATGCAGTAAAGGCAATAATGGTGACTTTATATTAACTAGGTAGCAAATTAGGTTATAAAAGCCTATATAATAACCAGGGCCTTCAAGAAAAAAAAACCACTGAGGCAAATGTTAATGGACCATCACATATAAACACTGACAGATGGAGGGTTACAGTCAGGAATGCTCTGACCTTGAAGGCGAATTTCATAATTGGTCTCATTTGCCCATGTTTTCTAACTAGCCGCCAGTTAATTTTACCCTTTAATCTAACAAGTGGTGCTTTTTATTATTTGTACATTGAGAATAGCTCTGACCTTGAAGCTGGGTAGCCTATAATTAATGGGTCTGATCTGGTTTATGTTTTATGACTAACCCTCCAGTTCCTTTTATCTTATTAACATGGATTCTAAAAAGTGGCAATATGTCAGTTTTAAAAGCTTCCGGGATACCAATAATAGTATGACCCACATTAGTGTAGCTGCAAATGAATGTGTGTGTTTGTGTGTGTTGTTTTCTAACCGAAGCAAACCATCAAAGTCATTGTGGCGGTGCCATCAGACAGCTTTTAATCATTTATGCACCGAATCTCACAGAATCGGATATGCCTAAAAAAGATTTGCATTTCACAAACAGACTTTGTATTCTTCAAGCCTTTCAATGTGAAAGCAACAAAAGAGGCACCCTCCCGCCCAGAGCTCATCCTTCCAGCAAAGACTCCTTTATTATTAATGCCATTGATTTTCAAAGTACTGTGATACGTTCACCGAAGGCAAGCTTCCACAACCTTCTAGACATCCAATTCTCGGAAGAGCACATTTAATCAGTGGCAGCTAACAGCTGTTTACTATGAGAAAGCATTCAATCAGGAATGAAACACTTGAACACATTGTGAAAATAAATTCATATTCATTCTGATAATATTCCTTATCATAAATCCCTAATGAAAAAATCATCTCAGTCAATTAAACATGCAGATTCAGGTACACAGAGATACTGTTGCATAATATGGTATCAAATGCCAAACTATTGTGTGTGAGATATCATGATACTCGTCTCGTTAAGATTCATCGGGTCACATAGAGTCGAATGATAATCGAGTCCCGGTGGCCATATTTTTGTAATTCCCATAGGCAGCTATTGTCAGATATAAATGGGGAAATAACTAAATAATTTTACTACAAAACAATAGCTTGACTAAATTATGTTTCAATAACATGTCAAATCAGTAATATCTGACAAAAATGGCATCAATTGTGTTTCTTAAGCATAAAAAACAGCATTTTTCAGGACAAAATCCATTGATTTCAATATGAATGTACATGATCGGGATTTTCAAATCCACACTTCATAGAGATTTTGCTACGGATTCAAGTTTGTACCGCAGATTCACCACATTGACCAACAGAAAGCGGTTTGGTTTGAAAGTATCTTGTGTGTGCAGCTGCGCTTTATTTTAATAATAGACAAGGGACCTTTTTGGCTGAAAATTTTTCTGAAATGTTGCTTATGTGACTGCATCTTTATGAGGGACTACTTTTCAACAAACTGAGCGTAAGGATATATGTGCAGGTTGACCGTCTCTGCCCAGTCTGAAAAAAATATAAGTCAGCCACACTGCCCTATTTTTATCAAATACTATGAATTTGGACATATTACTACTCAGTGTACTGTCTTTTGCTTACTGTACTGATGGAATAAGACATATTTAGACACAGCATATGACAAAACTTGTTACAGGTGTGCCCTGGGTACCTGGAAAGTTCAGTGACAGCACCATCTTAAAAAAAAACTAAATTGATAAATATGTTATGATTAATTTTTAAATATTTTATGATTAATTTTGTTTTATTTTGTTTTGTTTTATTTTTTGTGATATGATTGGATTTGTTTTTTGAACATTTTGGATTTGCCTGTAACTATTTTTGAACTCTTGTGGTTACTAATGGATACTAGATTTTTTAAACATTTTTGTGTGTTATAATTTATTTGGGTCGTGCTGTAGTGATTGTATAAATATTTTTTAGGTTTTTAGATATGTTAATTTGTTAATTCTCATTGAAAATAACTTAAACCCTATACCTACCCTATAGTTCTTAATTTAACTCAAACCTATTCTTGCCTCTAAACATACCATAACTCTGACTTTGTTAGATACTTTTATCAAGCGTTCCCTTCTAAAACCGAGGATTTACACGAAACTTTTTGTCATTAGCTCAGTGCTCAATGACTAAACCATAAACTTGGTGAGTTAACTGTAAGCATTTGTATTATACGTAATTTTACCTATTAAGACGTTTAGGGCTTTCTTAAATAAAATCACGACTGTCTACTGACATTTACTCGTAGCATAAAGTTTATGTCGATGTCTTTTGGGAACCATAAAAGCATCTTACAGCTCTTTAAATAAAACCCATTATAAAACTCGTGATCTCATCGTGTGTTCAGGCCTTACCTGTCCAAACACCGAGCTGAGGAACGGCCGCAGATTGAAGTCTGCTTCAGAAGATGCTGCGCTGGACCTCCTCGATCTGCGGGAGGAGCGGCTGGAGGATGCGGGCACCGGCGAGGATGAGGCGGTGGAGGCTGGACACGCCTCTCTGCTCGATGAAGAAGACCCGGGTCGAGCCAGTTGAGGTGATTCAAAAAAGAGAGCCGTTTCGTCCCTGGACTCGGAGAAAGACTGAGTTCTGGTGGGCATGCGAGCGGCGTGAGAGTGCTTGGGTCGGGGCTCCTGTGGCAGGTCGTCCCGGGTGGACCGGTGGCGGTGATGGTGATGATGACGGTTGTGGTGATGGTGGTGATGATGATGGTGTCGCCTGGTAGTCTTGCGCTCTTTTCCACCGGGAAGCTCCGACAGGTCCTCCTGACTGTGAGCCGTGGAAAGAGCGTGTCCATGGGAGTGGGAGTGTTGTGGGTGGCTCCTCTCTGCGCTATTCCGGGTACCGACCAGTGAGGGGTGACAAAGGGGTCTCCGAGAGCTCGCATCGCAATCCGCCGTCTCCGCTCCAGATGCCGCCGCCGCGGAGCGCTGATGGTGTGTCCGCCGGGCTCCGGGATGATCAGGCGGCTGAGCCGCGCTCCTGGCCGGTGCGGAGGATCTCAGTAAGGAGGTCGTCGATTCGCTTTTGGGGAGCGTGAAACTCATCCTCAGCCTAATAAAATGCCCTTGAAGGTAAAGGCTGACATCTGAGGTGTCACTTTATTATCGTTTGAATATAATAGCCTGGTGTGGAGTGCTGAGAGTACATCGGAACGATCTGCGATGTCATGTTGTGCTTGAAATGATGCTGTCGAGATCTTCTCCTCTTGGAGTTGGTGCCACCTGATTGCTCCGTGAGGCGGTATAAGCGCTATTCTGGTAGGACGCGTAGGTAAGGGGAGATGGGCTAGGAAATAAACCAAAAAAGATTCAGAGAGAGAGAGAGAGAGAGAGAGAAGGAGAGAGAGAAGGAGAGAGAGAGGACACGCGGAACGTATGGTGTGCATCATCAGATGCCTGAGGGTGACATAACACAACATGCAATGTATGGACCAAAACATGGAAATAATCTCTCTCATTGTCTAAGCTTCATTTGTGATATTTGTTTATAAGTAGCCTAAAGGATACTTATAATGCAAAAGAGAATTGGATGCTGTGAGGAGCTTGACAAAAAAAAAATGCATTGTGACCAATGTTCACCCCCTGTTGACATGATTAAAGAGTTTCCTGGACATTTAGAAATTAAGCAAATTAAGAATTTATTCCGAGACATGAAGCCAAGTAAAGCACATTTATTCATATGCAAATTTCTGAGCTAACACGTTTATCAGATAAAATATGATTAAAGTAGTTTAATGTAAAACATGTATTTAATATTTAATCATGTTCTGTTTCAGAGGTAATTTCAGAGGTAGCAGGTTTATCAGATAGGCTATACATAAAATAGCATATAATACATGTTTAATGAAAAACTTGCATTTAATATACAGTTTTGTCCTGTATATACAATTCTGAGTCAACAGATTTATCAGATAAAATATGATTAGAATAGTTTCATGTAAAACATGTATTTAATATTTAGATGCGCACTAGAGCCAGTTTAGCCAATCACAGCACACTGGGCCAGTTGACAAATTAGAGCCCACGCGTATTTCTGAGGGGTGGCATCATAAAAACAGGAAATGATCAGCGCATTTCTCAGAGCAGGGACAGAGCGGTGTGGAATAAAGGTAAATTATGTGAAAAATAATGCGTTTTTTTTTTCAACAAACCATAAACACATTCAAGCCTAGAAAAAAAAAAAGTCAACCACCCTCTTAAAATTGTTATAGGCCTATTAAAAAAAAACTATTCATAAGAGTAACCTTCTATAATGACAAATGTAAAAATTACATCATCAAAAAATACTGATCATGTCAGTTTCATTCTTATATCCTAAACCTTCTGATTGTATTTCTAACCCCCAAAATCTTCCACTAATGACCAGTTAATATTTTGAGTTTGAGATGAGTCTGACTACATGGCAACATGTACTGTTGCTAAGAAAATCTAAAATAAAATAAAAATAAAACAGAAACATATAAAATTAAGTTTGTGCAATATACTATGGCTGTATAATCCGTTTGCAGTAACCAGATCCATGAACTGCAACAACAGTTGACATTCAGATAATCAGAAAACTGATTGATTAATATTGTTTTTCAGTGCTTACATTTTTATTGTTCAGTTCAGTTCTTACATTGTTTTTTCATTAGGCTTCCCCAGTCTTAAGTGTTTGGTAATGTAATTGCCTTAAATTAATAAACATATTTTAATTTACTGCAGAAAAAGCTTCCCCATCCACTCAGGGTTTTCAGCCATCTAGAATGTGCTCTGTGTCCCCAGGGTGATAAAGTTTTCAGAACGCATCATGTTGAGGAGTTCTCTTCTCTCGCCCACAGATTTTCACTTGATTAAACACAGCATCCTTATGCACTGCGTGTGCAGGACATCCCAGCCTAAGGCCACTCCACGGTCCATTTATTCCTTATGAACCAAAACTGAGACAACTTGCATAAAACATGACATTTCGTCCCAAAATTCCACCTCTGCCTTGCTCATTCCAAGCCTTATTTTTAAAAGCCATCTTCAAAAGTATGCAAACATTCACAACATTAATCCAAAGGGCAAGGCTAGTTCAGTCTAGGGTCGTAGTAATATTAGGAGACTGAGATATTATTGTTCTCTTCTGCAGCAAAACATGCATGTAAAGAAAGAGTAATTAACATTTTTATTAGATTTTTATTATAATAAACTCCTAAAATACTAACAGATTCTGATTATCTTTCAGATTAAAATAACCTATCTACTTAATATTCCATTTGTGAATATGTGTCTTATTGTTTGAATGTATATCTGTTTTTGTTTTTTTGTGTTTGAATGTATATCTGTTTTTGTTTTTTTGTTTTTCAGCAAAAGGCCTTTAGTTCGTAGGCCTTTTTTAGTCAGGCCTTTAATAACAGGGGTTGATGCAAATTACAGGCTTATGATGTGGTAATATATGCAGTTTGTTTTATTGTTCTAAATATTCATGAATGATGAATGAAAGTTGCCGAAATAGATGTATTGTAATAGAAAAAATTCATTTGATATTATTACTATGCATACTTCTTTTGCATTCAGCAATGCAGGGTTGTTAGGAAAAAAATGGTTCTTGTTGTAGTGTGTGTCTCTCTCTCTCTGTGTGTGTGTGTGTGTGTGTGTGTTGAAGCACAGACTGAGAGCTTGTCTGCTGTACTGCTCAGGGAATGTGCCCTGCAGTGTCCCTGTCTGCTTCAGAATGTCGCTCCACTATGTTGCCAACATCCAACATCTGTCAGTTTTCTCTTTCAGACACTGCTATGTGTAAAAGGTGCCCTTTTGTGCTGATATAGGCCTTGCTCACCCAATTAAGAAACTTAACCTTTACCTTCAGAAGATGAGTGGAAACATTCATCCAGACTCGTTATTAGCTGCTTGTACAGTCGTCCTGTCACATCCACCGAGAAATGACTCTCTAGCTCCCCCTCGCGTCAATGATGCTATATCGCAATAAGTAGAGTTTTGTTTTTAAAGAAAAAAAAATCTTTTTATCTAATTTAGAACGCCGTTTCACGCGAGACACGAGCACAAACACGATCGTGTTTACCATAGACTGTATAAAAAGGTTTACACACAAAAACAATGGAAAAGCAGCGCAGTGTGGTATGCAAAGTTTCCTTTTACATACATTTGAATGTAGTGCACTCTGCTAAAATGTACAAGACCCGGGTCCAAATTATTACAAAACCACCTCTTGTGAAAGTACATTTTCAGTTTTTAGAAAGGTATTTAATTGATCAGATTATTCATCTGAAAGATGTAACATCTGTGTCTGCCAAATGTGGATTCAAAACATTTTACATGTAGGCTTGAAGTCCATTAATATAAGAAAACTATCATGTGAGCCTTTATGGTGATATAAGTGTTTCTTGTAATGATATTCTAATGATTTTGACTTATGAACAATAAACTGAATATTAGATCTGCAACCTCTGCAAAATGCCATCCAGAGAACAGATATAGACCGTAGGTGGATTACATCTGCCTTTCATTCATCTACTATTTATCTCTCCCCTCTGTGTTAGCAAAAGAGGTTAGTTATGTAAATCTCCAAAGCTGCAGTCTGATAATGGCTTCTGTTTGCAGCACTACCCCTCTATCTGCCACCCCCATACACAAAATCCTCCAAACATCCAGTGTTAATGTTTGTCGAAAAACCAGGTATGTTCCTGTAAAGAAGCACATTTTGTTGTAGCCAGATCTCTTTTTCATAAACACCCAGTTAATTTGCATTAATAAAAAACACTATTGTGTGTTATGCTATTTGTTTTACATATTTAAATACAAGCATCCACAAATTACACAAATCAAGATATTATCCCTCATGTTGTGTTCCAGGAATTTTGACCCTGAGATAATTTTTTCTTTCTCCTATTTTTTGTCATCACTTTGGACAAAAACTTACTGAATTTGCTTAGACATGGTATAACAACTCCCCTGCCCCAAAATTAGATATTGTTTGTACTTTTGTAGGATCCCCCTCCCCCCCATCTTGTTACACTTGTGATGTTTCCATTAAAAAAATTGCTTGTAAATCTCTCATTATGCTATATTATCATGAGATACTGGATTGATTGTTTTCAAACTGAGGTGCATAAGTTCAGATCAGTGAGGTCTATGATCAATCGCTCTCAAAAAGAAATACAAAATCTGTCCTAATTGAAAGAAACAAGTTGACAAAAAGACTGAATCCAAGATTTGGTGGTAATAATGAGAGAATTACAAGCAAATTTTTTTTTTGGTCATTTTTGACCAGGAAAACCAAATAAAGAATTTCAGCATGGCACAAGGGTTAAATTAATTCTTTATTAAATCTACAGAATTACTCATCCATTGCAAAGTGAGTCCATGGCACACAATTTGGAAACATGGAAGTAGGAACGTTGTCATAAAATTGATCTGCAACTCCAAAAGTCTCACAATGATAGAAAATGTCACTTCTCACGAAACAGTCTCAAAACTGTCTGTCGGCTTACAAAAGGAATGTACCAATATCAATGCAACAACCACGAAAGCTCTGCTTCCAAGCAGTATGACGAAGCAAAATAAGGTAGAACCTAGCACATATTAACAGCCAGAACGTTGTGGTTTTTTTCAAACACAATAAGCGTTGTGTCCCTCTTTAAGTTTCACAGAGATACAAAGCGATTGATAACGCGTTTTGATTTGATTCGAAAATTCAGGAAAGAGTAAAGTGGAAAGCAGGCTGATCTGATGTGCTCGTATTCTTCCCCATCAGAGCGATCCAACCCTGACTTAGGTGTGGCGGCAAAATAAATTGCCACTAGTGCGTTTAATGGAGGTAATTTTACACAATAGCTGGTAGTGCTTCAGCTCACGTCGCATAACATCTCTGCCATATATCCATGTTCCTTCGCTATAAATGTCAAATTCCCTATCATTGCAGCGTATGTCGTTTTACGATTGTTTAGCTTAGCTTCTGTAAGCCTAACCTCAGTAAAAATGTACAGACTAAACAATGTACTGTGCTTCCTATACAATCCTACCTGCCTATAGTGACCAGGCTTGGCAAAAAGTGCATTTCCATGTGCGCTTGACTGTCAATGCTTCAGGTGAAATGATTCTATGACCCTCACTGGGTATAAATGTGACCCTGCAGCTAAACTGTAGGAACAACATGAACACGAGGGCTTCGTCTCAAGCACAGTTCACCAGCAGGTTTTTGCTATGGTTAGATTTGAAGAGTTCTGTAAACACTGATAATGTACAATAGTGACGGTACATTGAAGTCTCTACCGAAGCAGTGCCAATAGGGAAAGTGAGAGTAAAGGTACGTATGCTAGAGGAAGAGACTTATGTTCTCCACACGCCGTCTTTCCCTTTGCACTCATCTCATACTGTTAATACAATGGAAATCGTTGACCCTTTTCTCTTTACGGCTCTCTTTCAGCGTCCAGGGGTGAAGATGTAGTCCAGTGCCTGTCTCTCGGCTGCGGCCACGTTCGGATGCCACAGATCCACCATGAATACCACTCTCGGGCCATCTTCTGGAGAACCTGAGCACACATATATGGTAATCATGCGGAAGTGGTAAATACATACAATGCGTATCATTCACTAAGTGTGCGTATGCACATATTTGTGCATAAAATCTCCAAACAAACTGCTATGTTTTCACAAACCAATAACATTCATACTAAAATGTACTCTAAATTTATGAAAATTACAACTGAATAATTGCAACCACACATACGAAAAAAATCACATACTCTGCATAGCTTTATAATTGTGTTTAGATTAAATTTTTATATTTGATCTTAAGTATATTCCAATATAGACTATATATGAGAGGTTTATCTGTACAACACAGATGTGTGTATGTTACAGCTAGCTAAATGAAAGTGTTCAGTGTATTTGAACTGGTTTTGAGGATGGCACACTTGGCGTTGCTTGAAGATCTTGCTGCACGTCTCTCAGGTGAGAGCACGCCTTTTGAGAGCATCATATGTTTGCTGAGAGTTAAAAAAAGACTATAAATGAAAGTTTGTGTAAAAAAAAACTTATTTTGAAATGATTTGGATGTGTTTTATGCAAACTTCTCATTTAGAATATTCCAAATTTAGTAACATTAGAACGAGGTTAAGAAAAAATTAATGTGCATAAGCTTGTGTTATGAATTAGATGGAAGTACGAAAAAAATCCATGGAATCCTAGAATAGTGAATAAACCCCATTTTCTTGCCCCTGAAAATCTTTTTAGCATGTTTTGAGTGGTTGCCAGGGTGTTGCTTTATGGCTGCTGTTCAGAGTGGTTTATAGCAGGGATTGTCTTGGGCTGACTACTGTAGCTGTTTATGAATGCAAAAATGCATCTAATGTAAACGCCCTTTAATTATACAGGGGCTCGTTACACCTGATTAAATGTAGACGCAAAGGAGCTCCCATTCTTCAGCTTCATTAGTTTACTCTTTTTGTTTAACAGTTCTGTCTAATAATTGAAAGCTATATTATAGCAAATGCTATGATATTTTTTCATATACTCTTGACATTCAGCATATATGCATTTTAAAGAAGTCTTTGAATATCTAATTAACATTAATGCCAGGAACCTTGCAAACTTTGTCATATCCAGCTGTGTGCATAGCTTCTGTAAAAAAGCAATTAGTCTGTGCGTAACAGTCCATCTGTGTGGAGTGGATGCAGACAGGTGCGTTCTGTTGTCACAGGGTACTCACAAACAAGCAACTATAAATCCTTCATTTCAAACTATGCTTCACACTAGCTGCTTTTTATTTGAGAAAATATGATTCCCAGTGCACCACAAATTTATCAGATTACTGAGTGTAGTGCTGGTTACTGTTTAATTGCTTTTATATTTAATATTTAAATCTTTATATCTTACATTAAATAGTGTTATATCAAATATTGGCTATATTTAAAAACAAAGCTATTGAAAAAATATCTTGGGCATCAAAAATCTGTAACTACTGCATTTTTCCCTTAATACTGAATAGTAGCCTTATGCATTACTATCTGTTACAGTTATTCTACACATTATTTATTTTTCTCACCATCATGGAAAGCAGTGTGAAGAAAAGAGTCATCGAACAGCAGGCAGCTTCCCTCAGACCAGCACTGCGGCTCTCCACCTACTACCAACTCACAACCAGAGGGCACCTTCAATCCTGCACACACACACAGACACAGAAAACGGCTTACACACCTTAAACAGCCACACAGATCGCTATATATATATATTGCTGCACTCACATATAACTCTTACATTACCAGTCAGATGTTTGGACACATTTAACTGAATTCATGTTTCTCGTGATCTTACAAACCTTTGATGCAAATATAAACTGTGCCCACTAATAATGAAATTCATATTTACAAAACTAAACATTCTTTACAAATATTTTTTAGCATCTAAGTGTCTGGAATAAATGAAGACTCCTTCAGTACTGTTTAAAAAGCATCTCAGGATGCATCTCATGAAGTTGCTTGAGTGGGTTATGAATTTAAACAAGCTCAAATATATAATGATTTGTTTTAAATACATTAGCGTTTAAAGGTTTGGGGTTGGAAGATTAAAAAAAAAAAAATCTCATGCTCATTAAGGCTGCATTTATTTGACTAAAAATACAGTAAAACAGTAATATTGTGAAATAGTATTATTATTTAAAATTTATATAATAATTTTCTATTTTAATATATTTTAAAATGTAATTTACTCCTGGGATGGAAAGATTTTCAGCATAATACAGGCTTCAGTGTCATGATCCTTCAGAAATCATTCTAATATGCTGATTTGCTGCTCAAGAAACATTTCTAATTACTATGAATATAGATTATTATGAAAACAATTGTGGTGTTTAATATTTTTGTGGAAACCATGATTATAATTTTTTCATGATTTTTTTGATTTATAGAAAGTTTAAAAGAACAGCATTTATTTAAAATATTATAAATATACTTTCAGCACAATTTAATGCAGTCTTGTGAAATAGTTTACATATTAATTTCTTGCCAAAAAAGTTCTGATCCCAAACTTTTGAATGGTTGCATAATTCCATATATTTTCATAATTTCCCTACCTCCTTTTGTGATGTTTCATAGTTTAGATGACTTCTAAAATGTGAAAAATAGTGTTAATAAACAATGAGTAGCTGTGCCCAAACTTTCGACTGGTAGTGCACATATATTCACATCCTTTGACCTCTTACCAAGGTGGCAGCGCAGGCGTACATTGGTTGGCCCATAGTGCTCAGTGATGGTGGCTCCGGGACTGAGCACCGAGAAGCAGGCGTTTCCAAACACATTATTCGCAATAAAGGTACGGAGCTGTCCGAGGACCCTCCACGTGCGTGGACACCGCCTGGCGTTCAGCACCATCGGAGTACCCTGGTTCACCAGATAGAAGGTCCACCACTGGCCACGAGGTGTGCTGTTGGCCTTCCAGCCCAGAGGAAGTGAAGAGCTGGTCCGACTGGACGGCAGCCGGTACACGCTCTCAAATTCAGCCAGGAGTGCAGGAAAGCTTCTTTCCAGGAGCTCCACATCATGCTTCTGCGCCTCCCGTGAGAAGAAAGGAGCAGATGGAAGGTCCGGCAGAAAGAAGACCTCGGGTTTTTGGATAGACGGGCGGCTGCAGAGCAGATATCGGCCTTGCTCACGTACGCCCTTGTGCACACGGCCCATGCCGGCCCAGGTGTAGCGCTTGGCATACTCCTGCAGGCTGTGGTAGAGCCGCTGGTTCAGGCCCTCGCCGGGTTTGGTGCAACGGAAGCATTCAGGCGACTGACAGTAGGCGAAGCCATTGAGTTCTTCCTCGCCAACTCCGCTTCCTCCAACCCCGCCGACCTGACGGAGGTTCGACGAGCCTCTGCGGGCTGAGAGGTCTGAGGCGAGAACTCCACCAGGAACGGCCCCGCCACGCGGCTCGGGGCTGAAACCACCATGGAGCGAAGGTGCAGAGTGTTCGCATCCAACACGGTAGCAGTACCAGATAAACAGAAGGGCGAGACAAAGAGCAGTGCCTAGAGCACTGGACTCACACTCTCGCACCGACTGCATGCCACCTGCCACCCATTCCCTCATCCGCTCTAAAGACCACTCCATCCCTGCATACGAACATACATACACACTCTATCTCAAGCGCACACACTCAGACGTACATGTAGATATGATTTAGAGATTCTTATTTGTTGGATCGTGCATTGGAAAGCTTGATTTGGCGTTTTAGTAACGTGGCACAGCTTTTGTCTGTCATTCAAGTAGCTTTTTGTGCAGTCTAATTTGATCACATGCCGACCGCTTTGGTTAATGCAAGCAAGCTTTTCTCTTCCGTTTCAATGCATTTGGAAATGTTGACAGTGTGCTGCTGTGAGATAATTCAGCTGCTTCTTGCCTCCTGATCCAGACCAACAGGGACACAGTGCACCCGAGGGCACCTGGGAGAGAGAGAAAAAAGCAGATATAGACATTTCGTAATAAAGTGCAGCAGAATATCACTACGCCGACATTGCTATCGAAACAAACTGCATCACACCTGCCTTGACGGCCTGGTTTGACCACATGATCATTTCTATATACCACCCACACACATTCGGCTACTTCTCCCCCTCCCCACACTCAAGCACAGACCAACGAGCAGCTTGATAGAGACCGCAGCACACACGGGTATGGCATTTGAAATTCAGTCTTTGCAACACCTCCGCACTGCACTTTTTAAAATCATGAGTCATGACAGAATTCCAAGCTGTACTGCAATAAAAGCATGCAGACAGTCAAACCTACATCAGGGACAAATCTGACCATAGAGCCTAACTGCCTGACATAAAGACAGCAGGGAATTGTTGCATTAAGATCCTTCAGATGGCATGCAACCTGACAGGCTAGTAGAAATGAAAGACAAAAACAAACCTAAGGTTTAATGCAACATCTCACGGCGGCTGTCAACACAACACAGACAGATTGAGAAAGAGAGAGAGAGTGACAGCAGGGGAATGCGTACAATAATACAGCACAAAGAAAAACAACATTTAAATTATAAGATTAAGCATGCAACGACTATAAAGGACGATGTCAATGCACTTATTAACGCTCATTCAACTGCATATTTACCGAGAGCTTCACAGCACTTCTTGTCTGTCAGATTCGCAGCGACTGTTGTTCCGCCCGGCGCTGCCAGTTCTCCTGCCTCTACACTTCCCTCTCAGACACCTCCCTGGCGCTGTGTTTCATTGCAGTTTCTAGTCCTGCCCTTATGTCTGTAAAGCGCTGTCAGGCGACGTCCATAATGCCGAAGACAGCCGGAAAGACAATACCACGACAGACGTCCGACGTCTCATCACTGAAATCTGGGCGTTTATATAACAAAGACGCACAGCTGAGTGACCGGCTGCTGAGACCATAACAAATTATAATATTAATATCGATACAGCTCCTAGTTAATAACCACATTAACACGAATAATAAAAAATAATAGTATTAACAATAATTATTAAATAGAGCCTCCTCCTACAGCGCACTGATGCATGCAGGTTGTAAACCGCATAAGGAGGGTGTCACGGGCAGTAGTGGGGGATTTCGAATCATCCCAGTGAATCGATTCTTCATCCGTTCACCAAAAAGATTCACTTAATAACAAATTCGGTAAGCCTTTCTGCCGTTTGTGTGCTATGAGCGGGTCACTGAATCCTACACGAAAACGATTCCTTAAACAGAGAGTCGTTCATGACCACAACAACCCTTTTCTTTCATCTTAATTTGCTTATCTACAAATCTAAGAGGCTTCAGAATGTTTTTAAGCATTCGAAACAGTTTCCTTATAAATGACAAAAGCAATTAATGAGTTCTCTTTAATTTTAACCTTATTAAAGACAAAGCTTAACTAAATAAACTATGAATGAACATTATCACCAGTCATTTTGACGTTCATAATTCTTTAATCTGCCGTCTCTCTTTTATCTTAATTTAAATAAATCTTTTATACTCAAAGGTGAAAAGGTTTTCGATCAAAACACTGATCAACTGAAATTCGCAAAAGATGCAATCCAATTAAATGTCTCGTTCCTAGAGGCGAGAACGCAGTCGTGTGCTTCAAATGGTTTAAAGGCGAACAGTGCTTAGAAATCAACGATTTGTTCATTTAAAGATTCATTCAACATCCATCCGCACACTTACCTGTAGGCTACGGCTGCTCACGTAGCCTTTCTGTCAACAGATTAAAACCCACAGTACACGAACTAATCACGAAGACAAAGAACAGAACAAAGTAAATTAAACTTATGTCAGGTGGTTAAGATATACGACAGTTTCAGTCTAAGAGCGCGTGTTATTTTAAAATAAAAGCATTAGTAGTTGTTTACAAGTGACACCTCAACGGCCTACAATTCCCATGGTGCAGTGTTCGCAAAACAGACAACTTCCTCTGACGTCACGCTCGTGAGCGTTTAGCACAAGAACCACAACCCGATGGAGTCGTAACATTTTAACGCTTAGTGGTTTGTTTAGAAATTGCAACGTGGCGTTGTTACTATATTTCCAATGGTCTTCGTCGATTAGTTTTTGCTTTTATTTATTTATTTATTTTAAATTCGTGCGGAAGTCTGCTTAACATTGTTTGAACGTGTAAGCTAGGAAACTGCGCTGTTCAAAATGCTGTTATGCAGGCGTAGCCTTTTATTAAACCGGTCACTTTTCCAGAAAACCACAGCGACAGCGCCAAACTAAAAATGACTGACAGTGCCAAATTTGCAACTTGCCTTCAGGTGACACGCGAGATGAACAGCTTCCTGATGTGCTGTGCGTTTGTGTCCGTGGGCGAATCTTCAAAGATAATCTTTAGATTTCATGAAGGACCGCCCCCTTCTCCAAGCCCTCATATGAGAAGCTTACCAACAAAACCAACTTGAAAAGCAGATGTTTCTTTAAAAAATAATATTTAGGTTTAACTGAAATTAAATGTATCTATAATATGTAATAAATTACATATAATAATATTTAATGAATCCATACATTTTCTAAAATGATGGCAGTCATCCTCAGGTTTCACGGTAGCAGAATCCACTTTGAAACATCAAGAAATGGATAATTGAGGTCCCTCTGATACACTAATATAATGTTCCAGTCCTGCTATAAAACATTAACATGGAACAACTGTTTACCATGTCACTGTCCGGCAGCACCCATTGTGGGTTGTTGTTTTTTATTCATTATTTTTTTGTCGTATCATAGCAGCATTGTAATGTCAGGGACTATCCTTATGTCTGAATAGCCTATGCCTTCTTCTGAAATTCTGTATATAGTATGCCAAATCTGCATGCAGTATGCACATGTAGTGGTCACTTTAAGCAGGTTTTGATGCAAACACTTAGCTTACAACTGAACATGTAGCCTTTATAGTATAATCCATTTGATAGCGCACTTGACACATACACACTTGCGAGTTTCATCCTTGTCCATTATCTGGGCTGTTTCAGAAGTTATGACTGATAAAAGATGTCTCTGTAAACTTGTTAAACTAGAGTTGCAGGTTTCTTGTCTGCGAGGGAGTTTGTTGTTTTTGCGGCTTCCAGTAGGCTATTTGTTACTGTTCCATCTCCTCTGTTTTGGTTTTTGACTGTAAAACTTACATACAGTAGTTTGTGTGGTTAGAAAATATGGCTGGCTGCATACTACGCTGATGATGAAATTTCTGCCAAAGGCACTGTACGCATACCTAAAACTGAAGTATACTTTGTGTTTTAGAAATACAAGTTGCACATGTGCAGTACACTATATGCATACAGTAACATACGTAAAAACAAATTGGACTTCTTTATCTTACATATAAAAACTGAAGTATATTTTCAGTTTAGAAAAATCAGGGCTGCACATGTATAGTACATGTGTACTGTGCTGATGACAGTATTTACGTCACATCAGCGTACGCATAAAAACCGAAGTATACTTTGAGCTTTATTGTCCCGTGAAGCCATGGAGTGGAAATGGAAATGGCGGGGAACATTGTAGGTCACATGATGTTGCCAGTATGGAGAAAGTAGTATGTTCGGATTGTACTTCGCTCATTATTGTTTTCACCTAACCAGTTCAGCGCAAATGCATACTTTATAATGGTCAGAAAGTTTTTCTTAAGCTTACACATGAAAACTTTAGTATACTTTGGGCTTTAGTAAAGAGACGCATTATGCGCATACTATGCTAATGATGAAGTGTCACATGCACTGTACGCTAATGCACATGTAAAAACTGAAGTATATGTTGGGCTGTCCCATGAGGCCACAGATGAGAAGTCATAGTAAGTTAATATTTAAAATACACATGCCATTTTTCCCCAAACCAGTGCTTCTTTAGCAGTGACTATATTAACCATATAGCATAGGATCTTGTATCACATTATTTGAAGACTAATTCTCACAGCCCCAACAGATGCCGACAATAATATGCCACTTTTTAGGCATTTCATGAACTAACAAACACTCAACATGTTAAAAACAAGTGCTGACCAACATCAGCATATGCTAACAGCCTGTTGTAAACGCACTGATCTGACAAATGTGACAAATGTGTCTGTTGCTGTTGGTCGGCCTATGTCAGTGCAGTGTACATTAGCTTTTAGAGAGACATTTCAAAATACTAATGATGATTTTTAATCAGTTGTGCACCAGGTAACATCTAAATTAACTGGCTACATTCAAAAATATTATTTAACCATTTAATTTATAAGTCAAAACATTATTCAGAGTCATAAAGGTAGAAATACTCACTTTTAGTGTGGCAGTAATGTGATCCCATCCCTCTGAGACACACGGTGGTCCAGCAGTCCACCCCACGGCTGCAGAGGCAATGTGTCTCTGCAGCCTTGGGGTGGACTGCTGGACCACCTGTGTGCAAAAACACCTCTTACAAAAACACTTTACAGAATCTAATTTAGACTTCACCTCTACACCTTGACGATGCGCATAATTAGGCGTGCACACTGTGAAAGGGGAGGGCTAATAGCGCACTTCTGATGTTCTCTAGAAGATCAACGATAAAGCAAAGCCGCAGCGGGTCTGGATACAATGGCCAGACGAAAAGAGAAAGTTTGCTTGTGCATAAGTATTCCGATTATTTGTATTATTATAATTATTATTATTTGTGCGACTCACTTTAACGAGAAGTGTGCTGATGGAGATTGTGCGACTGACTTTAACGAGAAGTGTGCTGATGGACTTTATAAAAAAGCAGCTGTGGCAGCGGACTCGTAAACCTGCTCAAAGATCGGGCGGTGAGTGACAGTGCCTTACTAGGCTACGTAGTAGGCTAAATATGTAGTAGGCTACACTATGAATGTGGTGCACTATGAATTGTGTTAGTTTAAATTCAGAAATAGTGTGCTTACGGATGACTAGATTACATATTTTAGTGAGTACTTTAAAATGTCCAAACCTTTCATTTAAACATGCATATGATGTATATTTGTTTTTTCCTGGAAATTGACAACTAGGTTGTCGTAATTCCTGTGTCGGGTAAATTTGAGGATAAGAGCGGCTATTGAGGTGAGACGTCCGATTAAATGTACACAGAAAGTTTTAAGTTAATTAGGTGAAGTATCTTCTTCACAGCCTAATCCTCTTGACACCAATCTCTGCCTTCCTCTCACTAGAGGAGATCCTGGACAACAACCAATGATTTAGACCTAGATCGCTCATTTCTTAAGTATACGATTACTTTCATCGCTAATTTCTTACGTAGGCTATACGATTACTTTCACGCTATTTCATATTTAAGTTTGCTATTATAAAGAAAAGTCAGTTGTTTCTGTAGAAGTAAACGATAAATATATATATATATATATATTTGAGATATGGGTCTTTGAAAGGTGACGTCAGAAAGGTAGTCAGAAAGTAGGCTAATGTTGATAGACTATTTAAATATAGATCATTTGTAAACATACATTATGCAAAACAGATTAGTTATTCCAGCGTCCGGCAGAGACTTCTGACTGAAAAGTTAACTATGTAACTTTTGTATGTAACTTTTGGCGCTCTAGCGGTTAATAAACAGAACTGCACGCATCCCGCGGAAGAACATTCTAACCGGAGCTACTTCTCCAAGTTTAGGTCTATGGCGATTCACGCAGGTATGTGCTACTCCGCAGCGGTGACGACCCGAACAGGCTACAATAGTACAATAGGTCAATAAGTGACCGTAGTGATTCGGGATTAGACAAAGAGGAGGTTTGGAAGATGAATTCATTATGTAGTCGCTCATTATATATATTTTGCAAATTTTGAACACAGAAAAAGTTACATAGTGTTGCTTTAGAGCACGTTTGATACGTGACCGCCTGCAGTTATTATGCTACTGCAAATTAATTATTTATTTTTTATTTTTTTGTATAGCCTACTCCCCATTCTCTCTCTCTCTCTGGCCTCCAGTAATAATTGACTCCCGCGTTTTTGGAACCTTTTCAGTTTGAGAAACAAAAACCAAAGGTTCTAAAACTGAAGTACCAAAGTGAGGTGATCAGCGCTGTCATTTTGCCGCCGTCTCCTGAGAAGTCGTTACCTAGCAACAGAGGTAAACAGTTGCCACTTAAAAGTGATGCCGTGAAAGAACCGCGGTTCTGACCCGAAAAATACAGCGTCACCAGGATCCAGCTGGGGAGGTGGAGTAATCCAGCTCTGCTTCGGACCAAGCATTCGGCGAATTAAGTGTGAACGCACCATTAGAAAGAATAATAATTGTGCGAATCACAAATAAATGTCAACTTAACAGATAGTATTTAAATAAAAATGTACTACAATACCAGTGAAGTTGTTTAGGTTTGGAAACAGCCTGTTTTCTATGTACATGATAGCTATAGCTGCTTTTAAATGTTAGGGAGGGGGGCTCTTGGATAATTAGATTTGAAAATCCTTGACATCAAATAGTCTGAAAACCCCAGCTATAGCCCATTTTCTGTCTTTTTTTTTCTCCTAGAGATATACTGCAGTTGGGTGGCTCAGCGGTAGATGGCGCCATTGCTACTTTACTGTGCACGTCAATCATAAATCCTCAGAGTATGGGCATTGGTGGAGGATCTATATTCACAATACGGGAACAAAGTGGTGAGGATCATCCTACCTTTAATACCTTAAATAAATCATTGTTTTATTTTATAATGCATATTATTGTTTATGTTTATCCACATCTCTACTATCTAGGCAAAGTGAGAATAATCAATGCCAGAGAGACTGTCCCAAAAGCTTTTAAAACAGACCTTCTTGCCATGTGTTCAACCACAACACAGCCGATGGAAGGTGAAAGTGAACAGTTTTTTTTTTTTTAAACTTAAATATGTAGTATTTATATTTAAATATGTGCAATGTCCCATTGCAAAATATGAAATCCGGTGATCTTTTAAATACAGACCTTGTTATGCCTTATACAGGAAGTAGCCTTCTTATCACTCAGTGTACTGAACATCTTAAGCACACATGATAGCTGTAGTTTCTCTCTCTGTCTGTAGCTGCTCACTGGATCGGTGTCCCTGGTGATATCCGTGGCTATGAGCAAGCTCATAAACTGTATGGACGTCTGCCTTGGGCCAGTTTATTTGAGCCCACTATCAAGATGGCTAGAGAGGGCGTCCCTATTCCCTATGTGCTCTCTCGATTTTTGACACTTCTCTCAAAGGAGAAGCCAGAATCACCATTACGGTAATACATGTACTCACATTCTGAATGAATTCAGACTTATAATTTTCCCTTTAATAATCTGTTCCCTGAAATCTGTCACTCAAATAAGAGCAAAAAATTCATCTGAATGTGTTTGTTTTATAGCCAGTTATTCCAGAATGAGCAAGGCGAGCTATTGAAAGAGGGGGACATCGTGAGATTTGAGAAACTAGCAGATACGCTTGAGATCATCGCGAAACATGGGGCAGATGCTTTATATGTTGGAGACATCGCCAAAGAGCTTGTCAGTGATATACAAAATGCAGGTAATTCAGAATGTCGCTATCTACAATTGTGATTTCTATAAATACACGTGAATCACAGTTTATTTACTGTATATTTCAGGCGGAACAATTTCTCTGGAGGACTTGAGGTCATTCAGGGCATCTGAATTTGGTGCCTGGGAAGTGACTCTAGGAGAGTATGACATGTACTTTCCTCCACCACCAGCAGGGGGAGCTACACTTAGCTTCATACTCAATACTATGCAAGGTTTGAAAACTAATTAACCCGCTTGTCCTCTATTAGTAGTATTTGACGAGGCACGCTTCACTGTCACTATGCCTTACTAGTTAATATTTAAGTTTAATGATTAAAATAAAGCACTTAGAATTACATTTTGGTGCAGAACTTTTCTGGGCATGTGTGACCCAACGATATACATTATTGTTCAGAAATTTGAGGTTGGTAAGATTCTTTTAATGTTTTTAATGCTCAGCAAGGCTGCATTTATTTGATTAAAAATATGGTAAAAACAGTAATATTGCGAAATAATTTTTTTTGTGGTTTAAACAACTGTATTTTATTTGAATGTATTTAAAATATAATTTATTCCTGTGATGTCAAAGCTCCAGTCTTTAGTATCACACGATCCTTCAGAAATCTCTCTGACTGTATTTTTGTTAATTAACATAAACAAAGATTGATAAATACTGTAATAAATGTACTGTTCTTCGTTTGTTCATGTTAATTAATACATTAACTAATGGAACCTTATTGTAAAGTGTTACCATATTATTTATTCAATATATTTATTAATGATAAGTTCACAAAAGTCTTTCTAAACTGTTACACTGTTTTATTTCTCTGTTTTCCTCAGGTTTTAACCTAAGTTCTGCATCTCTGGAAGGGGACGAGAAGGTCTTAACATTTCAGCGTTACGTAGAAACCTGTAAATTCGCCAACAGTCTTAAGAAGTTCATGAAAGATCCCAAATTTGCTTCTCAAGCGGTAGGCTCTGTAGGAGGAAATTTTTACATTTTTAACTTGTCTGTAAGTGTTAAAGGCATGATACCATTGGTCAGGACTCTAGCATCTCAACAGAAACATTACAGTCATTACACTCTCTGGAGGTGCTGGTGTAATCTGCTGTAATGACTTAAGTGTTGTGTTCTGGGTGATCATTACTGCAGGCAGTAGAGTACAGCACAGCAACACTGCCATTATTGTTGGAAACCCACTGGTTGGGACACATAAAGTCATGCATTAGTTCATCATTCTCGACGTTCTGTGTGGCTTGAATAGGAGGCAGTTGAGATCATTCAGAAGCATTTTGCGGATAAAGTGAGAGCAAAAATCAGCCCTGACCGCACTTATGATGCCAGCTACTACAACAACACTCCATACCTGGACTCTCATGGCACTACTCATGTATCCGTGCTCGCTGAGGATGGTATGGCGGTATCTGTGACCAGCACCATCAACCACATGTATGTGCACTTAAGTAGCATTCAGTGCATTTATACACACAGCTAGATAATATATTATTATATTATTACTTTATTAAAGAATGCAGTGATATGCAGGAATAAATTGTGCTCTGGAAAGTGTCAGAACTTACTGTTTCCTTCTCTCTTCTCAGATTTGGATCCAGAATTCTCTCCCCCAAAACAGGCATCCTCCTCAACAATGAACTTGCAGACTTCTGTGGAAAAACAGACCAGATTCATGCTGGTCAGTAGACACTGACAGATTAATTCTTGACATATCCAAAATAATATTTTAGGATTGATACACATACTATCAACATTTGCAGTTGCAATAGGACACTTACAAGTGGATACACACTATTTTTTAAAGATGCACAATATATACAGTAAGTACCATATAGATTAATAGCCGGCATTAGAGAATTGATATTTTGATATATTAGAGATTGGATATTTAATTGTGCATGCGCTTTTCCCCTATTTTCTCTTTTATATACATTTTTTTTATTTATTTCTAAAACAGAAGTAGTTTTTAAGAAAATATGATTACCTTCAAGTGCAATGTCTTTCTTTATATATTGGTGTATGTTGTTGTTTATGAAGTTTAAACCAAAAGACATGCAAGCTTTGTACCAACTACAACAGATGTTTTACATAAACTCATTTGTTGAAAAACATTTTCATTATTCATTATGTCACCTTGTTATTTAATCAGACTAAATCAACCTGACAAATTAGGTTACACTAACACAAGACATTTTTATTGGTTAGATCAAATAAAAATAAATCCTTCAGATAACAATTGCAATTTATTCAGTGTAGAACGATATCCCCACCTTAGAAATGATGATTTATACAGCTTCTCAGTTCAAATAATACATGATTTTTTTACTAAATAATTTCTGTAAGTGCTTCAAAACATATACAAATGCTCGATAGAGTTTAACTTGTACTGAACACTGAATATTGCTTTGAATAAGAATAGAGGGATAGAATATTTTGACACATTGTGGATATGTAGTATGTGTAATATCTGTTCTGTGTGTATCTGTGTGAGGTGAGCAGCCCCCATCCTCCATGTCTCCAGTGATCCTTTACTCCCCATCTCAGAAGCACACTGTGGTCATAGGAGCCTCAGGTGGCAGTATGATCACCACCGGGGTGGCTCTGGTGAGTCTAAACTGCACTTTAACAAATTGAACACATTGTGATTCAGTAATCCAACTCTATCTGAAACCCTTCGGACTAGACTCTCATGAACTTCCTGTGGTTCAACAAGACTCTGCAAGACTCCATCAGCGCCCCTGTAGTGTTTGTGGACTCCAAAAACGTCCTCAACTTTGAGCCTTTGTTTGACAAGGTAAGTAGATACACATGTTTGTTTCCATGTGGTAAATAGTTTGTAAAGGATCAGGTGAAATTTCTAAACCACTTTCATCTCATTTCTTCCTCAGATTGTTCTGGAGTCACTTTACAAGATTGGGCACGAAGTCAAAGTCCCAAAGATGTTTTATAATGTGGTAAATGCTGTGTCAAAGGAAAACAACTGCATAGAGGCCGTATCTGACTCACGGAAAAATGGAAAAGCTGGAGGGTACTGACCGGGAGTGCAGCTGGAGACTAACTCACACCAGCTCTGCTTGATCCTTCTGTGCTGTGTTTGTATCAAGTAAACCGGGCGGATGAAAAACTGACAAATAATAGCAAGCACTATCAGTATGTGAAGTTTAGATGTTTTCCTGTGAAAAACATGAAAATATATATTCATTATATGCATTTTAATGTGAATAATGTGTGTTGTAAATACATAATGTTGATGTATATATTTTTTCAGGACTCTATATATATATATATATGTATATATATATATATATATATACATTATGTGAATGTTATTTCATAATAGTTTGCAACACTGCTTTAGGCGCACGTTTTTAAAAAGTCACTTTGTATATTACCCAACTTGCTCGTATAATGTGAGTTGATTTGTGTACATGGCCGTCAAAGAGTGCAAATTTACAATATGGTTCCAAAGTTTGGGCTCTGCAAGGTTTTTTGTTTTTGATTTTTTTTTTTATACTTTTATTTAGCAATGACGAATTAAATTAATCAAAAGATATTTCTAATGTTACGAAAGATTTATATTTTAATTATTTGAAATTAAGCAGCACAATTGTTTTCAACATTGATAAATATTTCTTGATCAGCAAATCTGCATATTAGAATGATTTCTGAATAATCATGTGACACTGAAGACTGACGTTATGATGCTGAAAATTCAGCTTTGCTTCACAGGAATAAATGACATTTTAAAATGTATAAAATTAGAATGGAGTTATTTTAAATTGTAATAATATTTCATAATATTACAGTATTTTTAATAAAATAAATGCATCTTTGGTGAGCATGAAACACTTATTTTAAAAACATTTTAAAATTTTTGAATGGTATTATTTAACTTTTTTTTTTAAGACGCTGGTTACCATTTTGCAAGTTTGTTATCTTCAGGTTTAGTGTCTTTGTTTCATATTGATATTTTTTTTTACCTTATGAAGGTGAAAACAAAACACATGAAGGCACAACATGTTTTACATAAACTAATTTGTTGAAAAAAAATTCTGAATGTCTTTGATTGTTCATGTCATTGCTAATAATTTCCCATTTTATTGCTAACTGATCTCTAACTAAAATCTCAACTTTTTGCCATTAGAATATCCAATAAATAAATAAGTAAAAATGTAAATAAAATTTTATACAACTGCAAAAAATCAGTTTAATGTTTAAGGGTTGTGTATGCTAGTATTCTAAGTCATCTAATTTTAGGTAAAGCATGTTTGGGAGGCCAAATTGCAATTCAGACACATTCCCAGGGGCCCCAAGTACAATATAACATCTTTGTGATTATTTTGACTTGGCATCAGTCATTGCACTCACCTGAATTAGTTTTAAATTAAATTTTTAATTAGACTGTGTCAAAACATTTTGAATGAGTACAACAGCACTATACAGGCTCTTCAGACAGTGTTACAGTGTCATTATTGATTGTGTGGATTGCCTGTCACAGGTTGTTGGCATCTCTCAATAGCTCTGAAGTGTGCAGATGGATGGTCAAAGGGAAAGTTTAGCTCAGCTGCTCACCATTGATGCCTCCACAGCATGACACCCAGCATTTCTTCAAAATTAACGTTCCAAAGCCCTGAAAATAGGATGTGTCTGACTCATGAAAACACACAGCAAGACCAGAGGCTATGAACAATGTGAGTGATTGCATTAGCTTTGGCATCATGATCAGAAGGATAAACAGAGCATTATGAGCTCAAGCTATTCCGGATCACAAGAATAAACGATGCCGTGTAATCACTTGGCATAAGCAGTTAGCAAGTAGAACTTGAGTGCCAGTCAGCAAACCCTTCGAGTCCACCGTCTGTGCGAGTCTAAAGCCCAGTCATTTCCATTTGAAGTCCACAGGGGAGTTTTCACTACTGATTTTGCCTGCTGGTACCCAAATCTTTTTCACTCTCATTCCTTTATGCTTTCCATCCTGGAGCTGAGAGCATGTAAAAGCCAAAGGGTTTCCTGTCTGACAGTAGAATAATAGCATCGACACTGAATCATGTCTCCTCAGCCCAAGCGTACAGCCATCCTCAGCAACCGCAGGCCGGGGGACAATACAACTGTCAGACGCTTATATGCTTTTGGACGTCGCCTTTTGTGTGTCAATCAGCGAATTTCCTTAGTTTTCAGTTCATTCAAAGTGTGAATGTGCTCTTGAAAACTCTTTGACGGAACATTTATGAGCACTCCAGGATCTGAACAAAGCCCATCTGCAATGAGTTATGAGCTTACGATGGTGACCACACACTCTTGTCAGTGAGCAGCTGCAGGGCTATTGTAGAAAATAAGGATTTTCTTGTTTCCTTGAATATTTTAGTTTCGTCTTTTCCCTGCTGAGTTAAATCAACATGGAAATACAAGCAAATCATACACAGACACAGCCTGAGGCCTTTTAGATTTACATGTTACCACAGGCTGCTGCTGCTTTAACAGTAAATCTGACAATATACAGTAAAAACATGGCAAATAAAAGTTATACTTGTTTACTTGATGCTTATTATTCTTTCTAAGATGAGCAGGTTTGCTCTTCTTCCTTAATAAAAAAATATATTCACATGTAGCCACTGACTGGATTATTTACCATGCTTTCCATTTTTCAAAGCATGTTTTTGCCTCAGAGCTGTTCAAATGGCACTCCTTCATAAAATACAGCTTGCATTATTTAGTAATTAGTTCTTACAATATTTATAGCAAAGTGTATGAATGTGACGGCAAACATACATTGGTCCAAAAACAGTTTAATTAACAGCATAACAGCAGCCACAGGACAGTGGATGTTTAAAAAATATATACATACATGTATTTCTCTGAATACACTATACATTATCATCACAGTGCGACTTTTTATGATAAACATTAACATCCCTAGCTTCATGAAATAGCTTAAATGTGATCTGTACATTATACAGCATGACACTGCAGTTTTATGATTCGGAGACAAACAGTCTAATGATAGCCCTTAAAGAAAGAGTTCACCCAAAAATGAAAATTAGCTAGAAATGTCCTAACCCTCATGCCATCTCATTGTTTCTTCATCAGGAAAGATTTAGAGAAATTTTACATTGCTTGACTTGCTCACCAATGGATACTCTGGAGTGAATGGGTGCCGTCAGAACGAGAGTCCAAACAGCTGATAAAAAACATCACAATGATCCACAAGTAATCCACACGACTCCAGTCCATAAAGACGTTTTTCACTTCAAACCGTTGTTTCCGGCTAAAATACAAGTCCTTCTACATAATATTGTTTTCTCCAGTGAAAAAGTTAAATGTTTTTATCAGCTGTTTGGACTCTCATTCTGACGGTACCCATGCACTGCAGAGGATCAATTTGTGACCAAGTGGTGCTAAATGTATTAAAATATGGTCTGATGAACAAACAAACTCATCTACATCCTGGATGGCATGAGTGTGATGGTAAATTATCAGCAAATTCAGTTCATTTTTGGGTGAACTATTCCTTTAAATGTAATTCAAAATAAAATGAGACTAACATTAGATAATAACAGGGATTCTGATAAGCATTCTAAAGAGAATATCTCTATACACATTGTGTTTAATATAAGGTGGAAATCTATGATGGACCTGGGCACCTCTTAATGTTACCACATATTGCTCTGTAGAGTCCTAATGTGTCCTAAATATTAAACACATTTAGACCTGAAGTGAACACGTTTCTTCTGCCGTGGCGCTCAGGTCTGTTTCACATAAACAAGTCATGTACTCATAACAGAATAACAATTGTTATTATTATTCAGCATTTCACATTATCCAAGTCATCTCATGAGAGGATGGCTGTATACAGAGGCGAACATGTCCAATGAGGTAATCTGATGCTGTGCATGCCGTTCTCCACGCTTATGAATGGCTCTGATTTCAATAATAGCTCCTCTTCACCATAACAATATTATCATTCCAGTTTACTATTTAAAAATGAATAGGTTGCTGCTTTAAGTGAAACATTCAGCTTATAGATTATAATATAATAGGTTCCCACACATTTGAGCAGTGTCTCATTATTCAAGTGTGTCTACCTTGAAAAAATAGAAGTTTAAAGAGATAATTCACGCTCATGTTTTTTTTTTCCAATATGACCCATTTCTTCCAATGAACATCATAAATTAAATTTCACAGATTTCATATATACAAGTCATACTGACATATACTGATCATCTTATGGTGCTTTTTCATAATTTTTTAAACTTGAAATCTCAAGGCCTCATTCACTGTAACTGCATTTTCACAGAAGAATGAAAATCTGCAGGTTTGGAATGACATGATGGTGACTAAATGATTATTGGGAGAACTATCTCTTTAAAAATACCTGAATTCCATGCAATTAGCATGATTTGCAAATAATAATAAAAAAACTGTAATATTTTATTGCTATATTCATTTCATACCCATTTCCCTGACTTGGTCACTCTCACAGGCACTTTTTGTATTGCTTATTTTGAACCACTCTCAACATGTCCATTAGCCCAAGGAACTCCATTACACACACACACACACACACACACACACAAACATACAATGGAATCAGGTTCCAAAGGACCCCCACATACTGATAATCAATTCTCTTTCTCTACACACAAAAGGAATAAACAAGCTTGGAAATATCATAGACTGTTCAATATGAAAGTAAGGCACTGTTGATACCAAAAAGAAAAAAGAAGTGTTAATAAATACAGGGAGTCTTTGTGCAACGTTGTGCATTGGACTGTGTGGTGTACTGTCTTATAATGTGTATATTCGATTTTCTTGGTTCTTGATTGAGTCACCAGTGACTGAAGGTCCACAAAAATCGAAAAGCGAGAGAGGGAGTGGTGTTCAATATCCTGCAGGATAGCCGCCTTTCCTGGGGTCAGATTCGGCGCAGAGTTTGTCTCCTTGTCGCACAATGGCCTGGACTACTGCTCCTGGCGTCCTCTCCAGCTCTGTTACGTGATTCTTCTGAACCAAGCCATCAAGAACACTCTGTAGCATGTGTGGACATATTCACAAACAGCCAAAAACACATAATAAAAAAATATTATTAATAGTCATTTTATTTACTTGATGAACTGTTTTATTGAGTTAAATTAAGAAAGTTCAGTGGTCAAGTCCTGGGACCCACCTGCTCAAAGTCCTGTTCCACGACTGTCATGTTGGGGTTGAGTTGGTTGTGGACTCTAGGCTCCGTAACCGCTTTCTTCAAGTCATAGTTAAAGAACAGTGAGTTCAGTATCACCTGGGAGAAGTGGAAAAGGCATGCTTTGATATATCTGTATTTATACTGTATATAGCTGTTTTGGTGTTTGTGGTTACCAGAGCAGTTGCAGTGGTGATTTTCGTCCCACCTGAGGCCCCAACAACCATTTTGACTCTGTGGTGTTTGTCAAATATAATTGTGGGGCACATTGATGAAAGAGGTCTTTTTCCTGGTCAAAAGACAAAAGTTGCATGTTAACACATGTCGTTATTTTGTTTGTTGAATTTTATCGTGGGGCATGTTGTTTGTCCGATTTTTAGGCACCTGGCTGAATGAAGTTGTTGGGCGAAGGGGGAACCCCAAAGCCATTGGTAATGTAAGGAGAGCTGAAATCATCCATCTCATCATTAAAGATAATGCCAGTTGAGCGTGACATCACCTTTGAGCCAAAACTGTGAAAACAAGATCAATCAGATCAAAAGGAAGAGAACAATAATATAGCATTCCCCCTCGGGTTCAACTTATAAAGTTTTTTGGTACCAAAAACAATCATAATTGTCTTTCTCAGGGCTCCAGACTAACACATGAGAGCATACTATATACTGTAATAAATAAATAAACAGAGAAACACAGATCTAGTGCCTGTTTTCTCTTACTAAAGGTTGATGGTGCTTGTGGCTGCCACCGCACTCCCATCCTCTGCGATGACTGACAGGTGAGCCGTGCCATGGTCATCGGGGACAAAGTACTCAGGATCATAGTAGCTGTCTGGGTGAGTGGTGTCATCTGTGATTTTACTCCTAATGTTGTCTGCAAAGTAGTCTGAGGTCATGTTTTGGATGAGCTGGGAAAGGAGATAAATGAAAATAGATTTACAACAGGCCATTGAACTCTCAGGTGCATGAAACAGGAACAGCTCGAGGCCTTGGAAACATATTGTCTGATGTAACAGATATTCATAAAGGACCCTTTGAACCACTTCACGGATCTTGAGTTAAATTGCATGAGATCACGTTGTATTAGTCCTCAAAACTCCTTGTGGAAGGAGAGAAAAAAAATCTAAATGTGTGCAATTAGTTGAGCTCACGTCAGTGATGTTGAGGTAACGTGGGTCTCCCAGTTTACTCCTCTTGGCATAAGCAAAACGAAATGCCTCTACGATACGATGATATGTCAAAGTCTTCTTCTCTGCCGTGGACACACTGCTGTCTGAGAAGTTGTAACCTAGAAAACAATAATTGAATTCTTGCTGTGAATTATCACTGTTATACTTATATTAGGATATTCAGATATTTATTTCAGAAAGCCTTTGTTCACACATAACACATTTTTTCCCCATATATATACGGTAGACGGATATGTTTGACCACTGCACTCACATTTTGTGTATTTTGCAGCATCACACAAGAAACAAGTTCAACTTTTTTAAAAATACATCTTGGGGCCTTGCATTTTCCCCTTTCTCTACTGCTTGCATCTTGCTTTTCCAACACAGAATGTGTTTTCAGGTTTAAACACACAAGCTGCATGGCAGTGTGAAGGTAAAAATAAAAAAACTAGAGACCTAGTTGAACTTATTGTGCCTTGAACGATGCGTTCTTCTACTGCATATTTACATAGAAAAATGATGGAAAAGCAGTGCAGTGGAATGCAAAACCATGTTCTGTTACACAACTCCCTTGAATACTTTGTGGAATACGGCAGTCAGATAATTCCTAATATTCTTAGGTCATTGTAAATAAAATAAAATATAAACTCAAATAAATATTTAATGTATATTTATGCATTTGGCAGACACATTTATCCAAAGAAACTTATACTGTATTGAAGGCATATAATTCAATGCTAGCATCAAACTCTACTGTTTAAGCTACAGGAAAGCGTTGGCACATTTATTTGTTGAGTGCATAACAGTCATCTGACCATTTTTAGAAAACCTCTTCAGGGTTACACAAGCCCTTATCCTGCTTACCTTGTTTGCATTTATTTTGCAATAGTGTTTAATGTACATTCTTTCTTAATGCAGAACATGATGCTGCTTGCCCTCATGAATGAAGCTCAAATCCCTGGTTTACTTATGAAGACTGCACGCTGACATCATAGTGTCTCTAAATGAGTCAGCAAGTGTCTGTTGTATGGAGGATTATTTCATAATCAAGTACTTGAGTCCTGTTAAATTTCCAACTCATAGAACATCATGCCCTTTCATAGTGATTCATAAATACATCTAATGGTGTAAAGAATTTTGTAAAATTGATGTAAAAACAAGAACAGGTGTACTGTAAATTCAACTTGTCTATTAAGTATGACTATTAAAAGCAAGCAATTGTGTGTAAGATATGGATTATCTGAAATACATTTTACTTAGAACTTGTAAATCATGTTATGCAAATCATATATCACATATATATGTCCTTATTACCAATGCTCAAAAGGTGACTAATCACATGACATTTCTGGATAAAAAAAAATTCTGGAGGTCTGTCATTAAGATGAATGGGAGAGATCCTTGATGCAAGCACACACACGGGAACAATATGAGACTCACCATCTACTACGTTGAGAATCAGAGCGAGTACAGGTCCACTGGATGGAGCATCAGGAATATAAATGGTGTACTCCCCCACACTTAACTTCAGCGGAGTCTCATTCAACACTGGCTTATATTCCTTTAGGTCTTCAAGTGTTATAATCCCTCCTGGAGTGACACAATTATTTGCATATTTTATTAAAATTAAGTAATCTCACCTTGAATGCATGTCGAAAAAGGTCAAATAAAGTACGTATGAAGAGACCTGCAGCCTGGATATCATCCACTATATTCTGGGCCATAGATCCACTGTAAAAAACATCTGGCCCTTCTTGCGCTATCTTCTCAAAGGTGTCAGCGAGTTTGGGAAATCGAATGATATCATTTTCCTTCAGGAGGTTTTTTTCTGAGTCACAAAACACTTCACTGGAGCAAAGACAGACAGAGGAAAAGATCAATATGATGTCTTTAAAACTACTAGTAGAAGCAGTGTTTAAAGTGTGGTGAGTGTGATTAGTTATTTGTTTGACATCAGTGGAATTAGTAATGTATGACGCAGTATGATGCAATTGCAAATTACACAATACACCTTGGTATACGTGTTACTTGACACAATATACTGTTTTCATTTATGATAAGTGGATTTTCTCACAGTCTGCCCAGTTTCTGTATAGTGTCCCAAAGATAAATCCTCACCACAACGTCACATCACTCTGAATCGAGTCCTTGTTTTTTGCAATGGCATTGGCCAAGGCCCTGCCAATTGGAAAACCATTGCGTGCCAATTTTATACTGGGCTTAAACAGTTCCTTCCATGGAAGTTTCCCATGTCTTTTGTGCGCCATTTCATAACCACAGATTTCCCCTGGTATGGCAATGGACAACCCTCCTGCCATTCAAATAAGACACAGTAGAGTTATTATTTAATGGCCAAAACTGCAATAAGGTCAATGACGTAAGGCTAATTTTCTGTCCTATCTGTTATTATTTTGAAATATGTTTTAATGCAATTAATGCAATTTAAAAGGCTTATTAAAAGAACAGAATTATTACAAATCATTTTTATCTGATTTTTTTATATAATTTTATACAGAAAATATGCATTTAAAGGGATAGTTCACCCAAAAAAATGAAAATTATGTCATTAATTACTCACCCTCATGTTTTTCCAAACCTGTAAGACCTTCGATTTTCTTCGGAACACCAATTAAGTTATTTTTGATGAAATCCGAGAGCTTTCTTACGCTGCATAGACAGCAATGCAACTGAAACATTTAAGGCCCAGAAAGGTAGTAAGGACATCGTTAAAATACTCTCATGAATGCACATCGAAGACTGACACGTAAGGGAAGAAATCGTTCAATAAAGCCATTATTTTTGCTTTCTTTGCACACACAAAAATATTCTCCTAGCTTCATATGATTATGGTTGAACCACTGATGTCACATGGGCTATTTTAATGATGTCCTTATTACCTTTCTGGGCATTGAACATGTCAGATCCATTGCTGTCTATGCAGGGTCAGAAAGCTCTCGGATTTCATCAAAAATATCTTAATATCTTAATTTGTGTTCTGAAAATGAATTACGGGTTTGGAACGACATGAGGCCGAGTAATTAATGACAGAAAGTTTTTTCATTTTTGGGTGAACTATCCCTTTTAATTGATCAAATGACATTTATAATGTTACAAAAGGTTTCTGTTTCAAATAAATTGTTATTCTGAACTTTCTATTCATGAAAGAATCTTGAAAATATGTTTTTCACAAAAATATAAAGCAGCAAAATGTCTTTCAACTTGCTAATAATAAATGTTTACTGAATTTTCACTGATTTTAAATTGTAATAATATTTCATGATATTACTGTTATAATGTATTTTTGATCATTTTTGTTATATCTTAGAAAAATAAGTTTCACTGCTTTTTAATTGAAAAACTTTTGTCCACCAAATCAAAGTCACGTGATGTGACCAACATGCAGAGAAACACTTGAAATTATGCCACAGAGAGGAAGTCTAGACTCTAATGACTGTGTGTCAAGGTTAGTAAGTATTTTAAAATATCAGATAATTTGACCTATATGACAAAGCATGGCTAGTTCACAGGTATATTAGCTCTATTTATTTTATAGAATGGAAGCTGAACTTGGTGATATTTACATGAATGGTAATGTACCTTTCCGTGACAGCTGGGTGTTATTGCCAAACATGTCCTCAGAAGCATTCATTGGAGCGGTTTCTCTGGCATCAATTGTCTCCACCTTTCCTGTGGATGAACACATGTAATTTTTTTTTTCATCATCAAGACAATTTTCAGTGTTGTTTGTCAAGACTACAAATCACTTGGACAGTAGCCTAAGGCTTGTGTGTCATCATTTGTTGTTTACTCTTGCTAGCTTCTCCTGAATAGTTGTTATTGTGGTTATTCACATCATTTGATGACTCTGTGAAGCAAGATTTGTGGTCACTATGATGTTGAGTAAATACTCTGCCCTTTTGTCAGGCTACTTCAGGGTTATGTCACTTCAATTAATGTACTGTAAGTCACTTTGCATGACAAGTATCTGCTGAATGGCAAATGACCTCTGTGTCATATTTAACTCCTAAAGCCATGTCCTTCAGTGCCACACTGAATAGAAAAAGATGTCAATTTCAAGGAGCCCTTACAGAAAGTTTGAGTTTTAAGGTTTGTTTGTTTTTTTAGACCATGATGTAAGCAATACCAAGGTCATGAGTTTGATTCTTAGGTAAACAGTTTCAATGCATAAATGAATGCATAAATGTCATTGTTTTACCTGTTGAAGCATTGTATATGGTAAAGAACAGCCCTCCTCCGATGCCCATGCTGTGTGCGTTGAACAGCCCAACACACAACAGAGCAGCAATGGAAGCATCAACTGCTGAACCATTGCGCTTTAAGATGTCCCTGCAAACATGAAGAATGTTGGGTGTGAGTTGACGTGCATGATGTTCAAAGACAAGCATGGAGACTCTTGGCTCTATATATTTGGACTCTTACCTCCCAACCTCAGAGCACTTCCCGGCATCTGCTGCCACGGCTGCTTTCAAGTAGAAGTGGTCAGAGGATACAGTGAGTCTCTTATTTCTAATCCCCAAATACAAACCCAGGAAAAAACCCAATGCAGCCACAAGCAAGACCACCAGCCCAGCAACAAGAGACTTCTTGACCATTTTCCTGAATAGGTACAGAATATGAATACAGGACGTTGAGATAAAAACATTTGAGGTCATAGTTTGATATATGATGAGTGACATTTATGAGATTATTATTCATTACACACAATGCAAATGTGATTACATATATTTTGTAGAATTACATGCTTATCATCACCACTTCAGTGTAATTTTCTTCAACATTGTCAGTTGATCAATGAACGGTATCCACAGCAACACTGAGTTTCAAATTCATGCAGCAGTATATAAGCATGCAAATTTGTCGATCAAAGATAACATCCCTCCCCCAAATAAACATACAAGTTACATCACCTTTTTAACATGTGCTGTTCATGAATAGAAGGGCGGGTGTAAACCTTTGGTAATTTTTTAGGAGAAATGGGCAACAATGAAATGTCACCCAGCTCCTCGGACCTGTTGAATAAACCCTTTACAGTTACACGGCATCATCATCACTGTTTACAGTTGTTCTTTGAGTTTAATAATAAAGTTTAGCATTCCGTCTACAATATCATGACACTCTATATATTGTTTTTATATCAGCCTTGAATGAGCCAAGCAAGCAGAGTTCAGAGAAGATTCATCCATGTGTAAATCCAAACCATACAACAGTCACTCACTTTTCAAGCCTTAAATTTATTTCCTAATTGTACTCCACTCCTTATATTTATGTCAGGACAGTCAAAACAGCTGTTGTGGAAGTAATTTAAAGCAGCTGACAACATCTTAAAATCCTTCACACTTCAATTAGACAGATAGACGACAGACAGACTAGATAGATGGATAGATAGATAGATAGATGATAGATAGATAGATAGATATAGACAGATAGACAGAGATAGATAGATAGATAGATAGATATAGACAGATAGACAGAGATAGATAGATAGATAGATAGATAGATAGATAGATAGATAGATAGACAGATAGATAGATAGAGACAGACAGATAGATAGATAGAGACAGACAGATAGATTGATAGAGATAGATAGATATAGACAGATAGATAGAGACAGACAGATAGATTGATAGAGATAGATAGATAGATAGATATAGACAGATAGATAGAGACAGATAGATAGATAGATAGATAGATAGATAGATAGATAGATAGATAGATAGATAGATAGATAGATAGATAGATAGATGGACAGATTGATGCATGGATAGACAGACAGACAGATATGTAGACATACCTCGCAGATGATTTAGTCTGGTGAACCATAATCCAGAGACTGAATCCTTTTTCTTGTAAAGGTGGATGTATCAAGTGTGGATAGGACTGGGGACAGATATAATCTGTGCTAATTACAATTTAACTCCAGCGGTTATAAATCAACCTAGTCTCAACCTTACATGGTGATTGGCTAAGACAGGATGATCTTTCAATTTTTTAGTCCCGACGGTAAAGACAGCTATTACTCACATGAAACCTCACCCTGTTTTTAAGAGCTTAGGTGCTTCAGAGTTCAAACTACTGCAATCTTGTTGACAATGCATTCACTCCACCCTTAATCTTACACATTTACAAAATAAATAAATAAATAAAATAAAATAAAAAACACAGTAAGGTGTAAAGACCAGACTGAATTTTTTTTTTTAAATGCTCAGACAGTTTTACAAAGGAAAAAGAAAAATATTAATATATAATTAAGATTTGGAAGTATTTCTAGGTCACTAATCAAATAAGAAAATGTGTAACATTGTACAAAAGGTCAAATGTTATTTTTTTCATTGAAGAACAAGATGCTCTTTGGATCATTCTAAAATTAAGATGGATAACATAGATCATTCAGTTTGGAACAAACTGTCCATGCCAGCTTGAGTTACAGCAAAATGTCCCATACACACTTAGAAATTGTCTGAAATTGTGAAATGTGTTAATTTATGTAAAATGTATGTATTAAGTCATTTATGTGATGTTATCCAATTTATCTCAACATTTTCACTCAAACTTTTTCGAAAACAAAATGCATAGAAGCACCTTCACTGGTGGTCTCAGTCTTTTGGATGTTATTACTGTAATTTAGTTAAGCGAGAAGCATTGTCTGTTACGTAAGACTTTTAACAAACATCTCTGATTCAGTATGTTGCTGTTGACTCAGAGCTGAATGAGTGAAAAACTACAGAAGAAAGATTCTTGACTTTATAAAATGTGATTTTTTTATGTTTGTAAAACCTCCAGGGACTATATTCAAGAGTGAGGAATGCTAAAGATCATTTCAGTATCTTGGCACTTAATACCAATGATGGAAAATTCTAGAACCTTCTTACAGTCACAATATTTGTAACTAACATCAAAGAGCACAGTTACATAATACTGCCACAACAAAAACAAACGGTCAGCACTTTTCAGCGTAGGACAAGACACTTGAAGCATTAACAGACCTGTTTAAGAGAACTTTTGTCTTCAGCTCCTTATGTAGCACACTGTCCAGGATTTATTATTATGCTGTCATTCAGCAGTCCCTTCATGCCATAAACCTCAATTATTGTTGAATTAATGGATAAAGAGTGTGTCTATGCATGAGTATTTATGTGTCAGTAATTTTTAGGGAGAGAGAAAGTTAGCTCACCTACTAGGAATTCCCAGAATTGATTTGGAATTAAGTTTGGCAAACAGATCATGACACATTATTTGATTTATTAATCCTATTCTGATGTCGCAATCATTCAAGTCAGTTTGAAACTATTTAAACAACTGTCAATTATTTATCTTGCTATTATATGAATTACACTGTTAATGATATCAGCTCTTAACGCCCATGGAAAAAGCTTAATCTTTCTTTTATTTTGAAATATGTACATTCTTGTTTGGTTATTTAAGGGGAGTAGTGACTTGAAGAGCCAGATTTTTGGAAAGTCACCACTGAGTCAGCACTTAATATGAAATAATTTCACAAAAAAGGAATTTCACTAACATAACAGGATATAAAAGCTATATGAAATGATTCATATATGAATATATATATATATATATATATATATATATATATATATATATATAATATATATATATATATTATATATATATATATATATATATATGTATAATATTATTAATTTTATTTCATTTATTTACACTGAGTAGCGGTACATTAAAGTGTCTCTCATTTTTACACTCTTATAAATAAAGGTTCTTTATAGGCATGGTTATGGTTATGTTGGTTAATTTAAGTAAACTGGATGTATTCCACTCATGCCATCATACTGCAACAATTTAATATGCAAAAACTTACTGACAGGTTTTTGTAAAACCAACCCCAGAAGGAACTCTTTTTTTTGTGTGTCTATTTTTTAAGCTTGCCTTTACATTGGAAATAAAAGACAGATAGAGTTTCAGCAGATATTTTTAAAAAGGCTGATAATCAGACGGGGACATCAGTAAGGTCTGTTGCTAAGGTCTATTCCATCTGTCATGTCACTTTGGACAGATAATGAAAAGCTTTACAGCAGCTGAATAACAAAGGCTTAAAGCAGTGCCTAGGTCACAATATCAGAAGCTCTCCAATGAAACAAAATATGTCATGGACATTCAATACCAGAAAAAGACCTGTGACTCTTCATATACAGTATACAAAGATGTGTCTAAGACATTTTCTAATGTGGAATTTAGTTTAGGAAGCACTTCAGGAAAACAGTCAGCAACATTCCTTCGCTTGTTAGAATGAATTGCTATCTATGTCTTAATCTCGATAGCCAGACCTTCAGACTGACGGCAGAAGGTATGGGAACCTTGGGCGCTTTGAATGGTCATATGACTGACAGGTAAAGCAACCAATCAACGTTTGGTTTTGTGCTGCATCATGTTTAGGGGCGTGTTAGGTCATATGACTGATGTGATCTTATTTGAAAGATTCTATGGCTCAAATCTTAAATATTTCAAGTACTTTTGAAAATCCAGCGTTTAGTTGAACCTGATAAGCACTCATTGTCACAGCTGTAAAGATGACAGCTTTCTTCTTCCATGAAGGGGTTTGGAATCACCGCATCTATGTTTCCAGGTGGAATGTTAAAGAACGCAACACACACATCTCCCGGAAATCCTGTAGAATTCAACCAATCAGATGACGACTTTGAAACTCCTAAAGTGTTTCCGATTTTGTGCGCTATATGCATCAGACGTTCAACCAACGGTCTGCAGTATGTCTGAGGCTGAGACTATCTATATCTCAGCTACAACCTTTTTTTTTCTAAATCTAATGGCACACCACTAAGCACTGACATATAGCGCAAACAAAAAAAAGGTTTAGGCCTATTTATTTATTTATTTATTTAAAAACGGTTAAACACTGCATAGTCAGAGTTGGTATTGTGGCTTTATCTATGATCAGGCTCAAATAATAGAGATAGGAAGTTATGCAAATTTTCCATTGCACACCTGACAACCTGTGGTTGGGAAACTACACACAGTTTTGACAAAATACACATTCCCTGCGAACAGTATGCCTGACTTCAGTCTAGCGCGAGTTTAAGCACTCTCAAAAAACTCCCCTTATAATCAGTAAAGCTGTCTATACACTGTTTGATGAATTAATCTCCTACTTCATACATATATCAGCACTTTGTTGTTTATGATGAGAGAATAAACTCAGCGAGCGCATGCACTGAACAAAACTCCGGTGTTTCAGCGAAACGCCTCTGATTGGCTGCTGCGTTTATAAACTCAGCAGACTCGTGTGTGATTGGTTATAATGCGCAGCACTGTCAAAAAGAATTATAGTGCAACATTGAGCAGATCTAAATTTAATGCTGCAGACGATACTTTTCATTTTCATTTTGTTTGCGACTGCCGTAATGGATTTAATTTAACTGCACCAGCATTTTTGTTCATGTGTGTTGCTATAGTTTCTTCAAGTGGAAACTGATAGCGCGGAAATTACATCATTGATGCAACAATGAACCTATGAGCCATTATTTACATTTTAAATTTCTCTGGATTAAAAAATCCTTGGGGAACTTTTGGGATAACTTAAGTGCACAACTGCATGAAATATATAACAATGTGCAAGTGGTTTTCGGCTATTTTATTACGAAAATCTTACATACTGTGCCTTTAAAAAAAAAAAAAAAAAAAAACTACAAACATGGCGGATGTGCGCGATAAAGGGGTTTAAGTTAATAATAACCAACATTTAACCTGGTAAGAAAATATTTATTTAATGTTATCTGTGTTATATTTCATCTGCAACAACAACGTGAACTTTTAAAAACATCCGTTTGGCCATTACCTTTTAAATGCATCATATGATCACAATTCTCCACTAAAAACCCGGCTGGCAGATCAACGTGCTACTTATTTTCTCTCCAATATTGCAGGAAGTTAAACTGAATGAAATGTGGATGATGTTAACTGTGACGAGATGATTAACAGGCCAGTTGACAGTGAAAGTATGCGACAGAGCGGTCCGTTAAAAGTGCAATTGTCACCGTGATAGTCCTAAAGCTTGCATACTCTTCTACTACACACTCAAAAGTGTGTCAATTTTCTCATCAAAAGAGTAACGTTACGTACTTTAAGGGCATAGTAAGTAGGCACATTGGGACGCAGCATATGTAACGTTTGTACCTCTGGTGTTTAAATCATAAAACTAACAGTTACTTGCAGAGGACCGTTGTTTTGGTAATTACTTGAAATGCTTTGGCTCTGCTCCTCTACTCGAAGAATCTGATGGTTTGAGGCGTAGGCTACGTAACGTTACCAATGGTAGCAGGTGTTCATCTTAGTAGTGATGTTTCAAGAAGCTTCCAAGCATTTACGAATCTTTTGTTTTTAATCAGTGGTTCGGAACTTGTCTCAAACTCGCCAGAACACGTGATAGCAGCAAACAAGGCTTCGTTTCAAAATTCTTATGTTTCACCGTTAGATGGCGCTGATTTAGTGAACCCTTGGACGATGTTGGGTCAGTTTTATTATATAGGTTAATTTTAATTAAATTAATGAATTGTAAAAGGCTACTTATTTGTGTATAATACAAAAAGGATAATGATATTAAATTGCTTCTACATGAAGGTTGCCTAGCTTTGGCCTATAACACACAAAATAAACGCTACAAGAACCGTCATATTTAGATATTTAATTATTTTTAAGATAACATTTAATAGATTAGCCTACACTTTCTTGCCTCTTACACAAATGCAATTGTTTTTTAAGCAGTGTCATTATATTTGCATTATATTCGTGAAATTAATTGACCATCAGTTAACTTCCTACTTAAAATTCTATTAAAATGTTGTTTTGACTTCGCCATCACACATTTTTCTTTCTTGGCATGTGGGGCACATACACGAAACCCCGTTAGCCAATGGCAGGACAGTACTCAGTAATGATCCACACGTGGTTCTGTGGAGAGCATCACCATCATCCACTGAATACCAACTAGAGCACCAGGCGGACGTGTCCTACTCACAACAAACACAAGTACAAGGGTGCGAGACCTAGCTGGGATAAAGAACACGACACTGACACTTCCGCAGCTGAAACTACTACTTGTGTCTTCGGGCGAATTTCTCAAAGACATTGACTGTAAGCTGAACGAGGACGTGCTACCCAAGTTGGGACTGATGTGGAAACCTCTGGGCGTTATCGTGCAGGCTGCCATGGTTACGCCATAAAAGAGTAGTATTTACTGTAATATTTGTGATTTCAACGTGATTGAGATCATGGGTTCCAGACTCAGCCGACAAAACAGTCTCGACAACGAGAATTTTCCAAGGAGGCGACGGAAACATCTCGACAGTACGGGAGAGAGCGATCGGAGCGGAGACTTCTTGTTTACATCCCTGATGCTCAGGTCGGATAAGCTGCCGGGGATGCTGAGGAGAGCCAACCACAGCCCGTATATCAGACGAGTCGCCTGGGTCCGAGAGATTCAGAAGCTCCTCCGGGAGCGGAAGAGAGAAGAGGCGACGGACGTGCTCAAACTGTTGAGGAAGGTGAGGGCGAAAGTCCTGCAGTGCTTAATAAACATGTGCACCTGACAGGGACAGCTGCAAAACATCTCTCTCTCTCTCTCTCTCTCTCTCTCTCTCTCTCTCTCTCTCTCTCTCTCTCTCTCTCTCTCTCTCTCTCTCTCTCTCTCTCTGCTTGACTTGCATTGCATGTGTTGCAATCACTGACACAGATATTGCACAGATGAATCAGTAGTCTGAACCATAGACTGTATGGTCTGAACACACAACGACATGATCATAAAATGCAATTAATCTAGAAATCACTTGAATATTCCTTTTCTATGGTCAACATCTTTACAATTTCTGAATAAAAAGTATTCAGTATTTATTTATTATTTTTTTTTTTACATTTTTGGTGGCTTAAAGTATGCAATGTCAAAGTGGCGTAACTCAACAACTGAAAATTTACAAAAAAAATTAAATGAAATAAAATACCTCTTTAAAAAAATGAATACATCAAAACGTGATGAGTTTTGTATTTTGAATTTTAATTTTAGTCATTTTTCAAATCAGATATTTTTTTTGATAATTTAATATATTTTTCATAATTATTCTAATGTTAAAAATAATATAATATGATAAGATAATTTAATGTAAAAGTTTTTAAAAGTATTATTAATATCTGCCAAACTCATGTTTACCCAAATCAAAGTCAGTGCCAAAAACCAACATGCAGGAAGCCATTTGTTGTCATGTGACAAGAAAACCATCAAACAAAAAGGGCCCATAACTCTCATAACTCTGTCAAGGTCAGTATATATAAGTGTTATTTTAGTAACATTGAGATGCTATTGTAATTTTTAGTAATATAGTTTTTATATTTTCTTTTTTAATTACATATTTTTTTTTTTGTATTTTTTACAAATATGTCTTTTTATTTTTACTGCAATGTTTTGTTATTTTAGTTCAGCTAAATTAAAATGAGAGATGTTACCTTTAAAAAAAAAGTAAGGTTTTTTTTTTTTAATGCAAGTGATGAAAATTTTAATTTTTTTTAATTTTTGCATAATAACCCTGCTCTTTATGAATACCTTTTAGTGACTCAAAATATACATTTAATATTAAATAAAATAAATAAATTAAAAGTGATCATATAAAAACAAGTTGTTTTATTTATTGTTTTTTTTTTGTTGTTGGAGGAAAATTCTTTAGTTTTTTTTTTTTTTTTTTTACAACTTTTTTAGCCAATTATTAACACTTTTAGCCAAGTGTAATTATTAGTAATTATTAACAATTTAAGGCAATTTTGTCTTGACATTACCCTTTTTTTGCATAAAAATGCTATAAATGTATTTCAGACATGAATGAAACCAACAAGAATATAAAAATGATATTTCTGTGTTTTAAACTAGATTTCCTATTGTCATCATCTCAGACATCCTTATGTGTCATTGACCCTCATAAAGTATCCAGTAGGTGAAATGTAGTTTGGTATTTCCACTTCAGACACCCGCCGTGCGGCTCGCTCTGTAGTGCTGCAGTGAGTCACCTTGTGCAAGAAATCATTACCCTGGATTTGTTGCTGGTATTATTTGTTGTCGAGACTCTGCACAAACACTAATACTAATGCCTGGATGCTTCTATGGTACATTTGTTCTGTCAGAGTGACCCATATACTCAAATTCACAGAGTGTCAGTACGGAGCAGCAGAGAGAGCTGACTACTGATGACAGAGGAGTGCAGGAGATCAGGAGGTCTCTCGCATATATGTGTATGAGTAAGAATAAATCAAAAGCTGCTGTTCGAAAAAAAAAAAAAACAATAAAGTAAAAAAACAATATAATATATTTAAGACATGTAAAACAGGTTTCTTGAACACTCCCCTCATCTGCCATTGCACAAACAGATAGTCTCGCTCTATTGGCTGTTGTGTCGTTTGCTATAGTTACTGCATTTTGCCTTTAAAGGGCAGCATTGTTCTCTCTCCAATGGAAGGCCATTTCTGCCACTGATTAAAAAAAAAAAGTAATCGCAACTTTTTATTTCACAATTCTGACCTTTTTTTCTCGTAATTGGGAGATTAAATTTTTTTTTCACATATTTTATGTCATGTTAAGATGAAGTCCCTCCTTCCAAAGTACGAAATGTGCTCTGATTGGTTAGCTGGCCCAGTGTGTTGTGATTGGCGAACTGCTCAGAGCGTGTTCTGGAAATGTCACGCCCCTCACCATAACAGTGAGTTTCATCGCTGAGCTGTAAATAATAATGATGGCGTCAATTTTGCCATACCAATTCAAGCCTGATTAAGACTCGAGAATGTTTACGGACAAGAGGATCATGCAGAACCTTTTTTTTATAGGAACCAATTTTACAGGATTGTTTCAGAGTGGTATGTTTTTTTTTATATACAGTCTATGGTCTCTAGTGCAGGCCTAGCCCACTTTTTTGCACATTTTTTGGCCGGGAATTATTTAAGTGAGTGACATTGTGACTTCATAATGTACCGTTTGTTGTAGTTCTTGAAAAGTTTTTTCTGTTAAAATGAATATCTCCATTTGGAGAGGACGTTGTGGTTTGTGACCATGCAGATCTTTTTTGTGTTCAAACATCAACATTAGACACTAATGGCGCTTTCCCACTACGTGGTACGACTCGGCTCAGCACGGCTCAGCACAGTTTGCGTATCCACTGCAGTTTAGTATCGCTTTAGAGTGGGCGGGATTATTCACATTAGGGCTGCACAATTATAACAAAAATCATAATTGTCCATTATTCCCTTGAAATTGTAATTGCGTTTATTAATTACGATTATCACAATTTACATTGAATGATGTTTATACCATTGTTTGATGCAACTGCATGCCGTATTTTTATATAAAAATATAAAAGCTGAAAACACTAACTGAAAAACTTTGTGCTTTTCAATAGTATTAAGCCTCAAATGTCAAACTATACATCGGATTGGTTTCTTTAAATTATAAAAAAAGTAAAAATATGAACAGTATTATAATGTTATACTAAAACTAAAACAATGGAAAAACCCGTAAGATAAAAAAAATCTTATATCTTATAGTTGCGCCGCCTCTACTGCCACGACTCCTGAAAAAAGCTTTTTCATTCCGTGTCACCCCATCAAGATCTTGCTGGATCTGCTCCTCTGCTATCAACGAGAGGAATGTCTGTACTTCCGCAACAGACAACGAAACTTTTTGGTTGTTAAAAAAAGGTGCGCTCATTCGAAACGGTTGCGTTCGATTCTTCGCTGGCTGTGCTGATTTAAATCTAACAGTTCTTTTGTCGCAAGTTCAGTGACGCAGGTAGTGACGATTCTCTCCGGCCAATCAGTGATCAGCAGAGGTTTCACGTCACGTTCTGGAAATGGTACGGTTCATTTGGAACCTCAACCGAGTTGGTACTAAAAAAAAATCCAGGTACCAGGTACTGTATCCAGTGGAAAACCCCCAAAAGTGAACTGTACCGAGCCGTACCGTACCATGCAGTGGAAAAGCACCATAACTAAAATAGAAAATGTTAAAAAGAATAATAGGACGCCCTTAACAAAATGTCACATTTATTGACTGAAAAAAAAAGAAGAAGAAAAAACAGAATTTGAAGGATTTTTTATTATTATTATTGTGCCTGGAGCCAAAAAGAAGGCTGACATTTTTATCCTGCTGTGTTAAAAGAGCTGAGGGCAGAACTTGTCATATAGTTTATGTACTCCTGTTCTCCTTACAATCTCTTTCTGATATAATTACTGTGACAAAATGACAAGGAGATGCAGCCACGCCTCAAAATGGAGTTTTAAAGGAGTTCTTAGTTCTTCCGTTATTCCCCAACCCAAAGATACATCCATACAACTCTAGAAAACTTACACACATCTCTCTCTCTCTCTCTCTCTCTCTCTCTCTCTCTCTCTCTCTCTCTCTCTCTCTCTCTCTCTCTCTCTCTCTCTCTCAATGTTCTCGTCTTTGCAGCTGCTTATTCCCTCGTTCCAAATTCTGTTGCTTGCTCTTCTAAATTGGCTACTGTTGATTTTCATCTGTTGTTTCGATTAAAAAGCATCTGCCAAGAATTATAAATGGTTCTGTTGCTAGCTGCCTTTCAAAGATATTTCAATAAATGGTGAGAAGAAACAAGAATTTTAAAACCAAAAATTTTTATAAAATAGCTTGCTAAAAAAGTATGTATTTTACAATACAGTAAATCCTGCAGAACAGTCCTTTTAATTAGTTAACTGCAAGTTACCTAAACATATGCAGGAGAATGTGTTTTTACTATAAAATAATGTAAAAATGGTCAAAGTATGAATTTTTAGAATTTTTTTTTACAGTGTAAATCTATATTAATTTTTTTAAAAAACATTTTTTTAATTCTTCTTCTTTTTTTACGTTTTCTTGCCTTATGACTGCAGTAAAAATGGTAAAAAGAGGATCCCAAAAGTTTCTATGTGATGCATCACATTTTATTATATTTCATTAAAATGAATACAGTGTTTCTTCTTATTTTTATAAAGTAACACCTTATACTGCCTGACTTTATTAGCCACTGATCATGGAGAGACCAAGGACCATCTTCTATTTTACTTATATTGTTATTTCTGTTTATCTTGTATAAATCAAATCCAGTGAGAAAAGTATCACTCAGATAAATATGTAAAAAGGGTAGGCAAAATAAGCAAAGGCTTCAGCCTACACCTTTTTTTGGTCATTATCTTTTTTTTTTATTATGAGTCAAGTATCTTTTCTATTTTATTATGAAAAATTGTCAGCGAGGACCGAAATAAAATTAGTTGAACTTGAATTATAGTTGTCTGAAATCAGGTTGCATATTATAGTATATCAATAAATTCAATAATTTATGGCAAACCTATAATGCTGAGAACACCATATTACTGTGAATTTCATATAATTTACCAAAATGTATGTTGTTGTTGATTTTTTGTTGAAATATTAATGCATGTTCATTTAAATATTTAAATGAAAGGGTTTCAACTTTATATTTGCTGTTGAATTTGTAAGAAGTATGTTTAAGCATGAAATGTTCCAGCAGCAAATGTACAGTCTCACAGAGGGTCAACATTTTAAACGTACAACAAGCCATACAAATCAAGAACAGGACTTGCAAAGGCCTGTACCAGCAGGTCTTATATCTATATTAGTAACTTGTGTGTATTCAATATTCACACTGTGTGCTCTCTCCTCATGATTTTAGTCTTTTATGTAATTTCCCCCCAGTTTGCCTTTTGTCATCCCTTTGTTTCCTTTTTTAAATTCAGTTTTGTATGGTCCCCTTGCATTATCTCCCTCTCTCTGGACGTGCTGTTAATTACATTTGAGAGTTTGACATCCCAGAGCAGAGAGCATTTTAATCAACACTGAAAGATAGTCTTGGATACCTATGCTGTGACAAGCATGTCACCGGAGACCCGCGGTCTGGTCCTCTGTGTGCGTTCACAGTCTTTATTAAGGCTTTCTCCCATTATCAAGAAACAGAGAATTAATAACGGGTCTCATGTTTCAGAGATGCTATAACAGGACCGAACACAATTAGAGTGGACATGGAAGGAACTGATAAGAGAGCATGGAATAAGTGGATCAGTGTCTTTAAAACAATGTATTATAAATTGCAACATATGAATTTAGCATGTGCATTCTGATGATGCATCATCCTGTGTATTATTAGGGGAAATAAACATTTGCTAATTTATTACAAAACAAAACTGGGGTATGAGGACCTCCTGCCAGACAAGAAACCCCCCGTAGGAAACCATCTGTTATCTGATTACAGAAACAGAAATGTTTATTATCTAAAAACATTTATTTTTAATCATTATATTTTATTTTATTATTATATTTAATTATTATAATTTATTTGTGTTTTTTTAAAGTATAATAATAATTAAAAATAATAATAATTATTTGTATAATTCTAATTGATAACATAACTTGTAATTGAGTAGAATTAATATATTTTTGAACATTAATTAGTAATTATTTAAATATGCAAATATACATTATAATCTTTGATATTTAACCTCATCAAAAAACAAACTAAACTTTATATATAAAAGTGTGTGTGTGTGTGTGTGTGTGTGTGTGTGTGTGTTAGTGTATTTATAATAATAACAGAAGTAATTATAATATAAAATTATACATAAATATTAAATCAAATATCAAGAGTATGCATCTGATTAGGTTTATAAAAAAGCTAACCTCAAACCTTTTCAGATATAATGAGTCCCATAAAAGTTGATGTTCAAATATCAAAATAGATGCACTATATGCACTAAATTCTATGGTCAAGTGAAAATTGAAGGAGAGAATGTCTTACTCTGGAGGCATTTTGCCCGGTTTTCCTTGCTACTTACAGATATGTGAGTTAGTGACAGGACTGCTGTAGTGATCTCACACTGATGAAAAATTATTTTGGCATAAAGGATCTAGAGATACCAGCTAGCCGGACTGCATCTAAAAAACAAGTTGACAGCCCCAGATCTTGCCTGATATAACTTGAGGCAGCTGTCAGGCGGTGCTTGGTCTTTTACTCAAGTCTCTTTCTCAAAAGGCTTGTCATAGAGATGATATTATTAGGATTCTTGGAAGTCACAGTAACAGGAATTATTTTCAAATCCTAAAAGGTTTTTCATCATTGTGTCCTACTTACCATCTCCCAGGCCTCTCAGGTCCATTTGAGTTGACTTTCACTATTATTTCTTTGTTTGACTTAGTGTGTGTTGTACATACAAATATAAAATGGTTTGTTAGAGTAGAGACATAAGAGCCAAGCATCATTAGACATCCTTGCTAAAAAAAAAACCTTCCATCTTGCCCACCATCTGAGATGTGTATGTGCGCATGACTGGCCCTACACATCTTAATATGAGTGTAAAATAGAGTAGGGGGTAGATGTGGGCTTCTCCTTCCCTGCAGCTAAACACATTTAAGCATACACACTTCAACCGCACTGAGTGCAAAGACCTGTTTCAATCAGAATATGCAAGTCACCATAGATAAAAGCATCTGGTCTTTGAATATTAATAACCCAGTGGAGGCAGTTTCATAATCCCCTCTGTGTTACTGAAAGTCTGCGGCTCTCACTCTTGTCTCAGTGAAACACCCCAATCTTGCCATTGTAGAGTTATTCTTGTCTATGTAAATCAAAGTTGCATAATACATGAAAGTTATATTCTCGATTTTTCTAAACATTGGGACTTTCCCAAAGGGCCAGTTGACTTTTTGGGACAGCTGTCAAAACCCAATTTAGATGCAGAATAAATCATCAAAGATTTTAAAGTCTGGCTAGTGTTTTTAATATGCTTAAAGACAAACCATGTGCAAAATAATCAGTCAACACCACTGCTAAGCGTTTTCTCTGTAAAACTATGGTGTACCAAAATCAGTTTTGAAAACCCGGTTTGAATCCTCCCCTGTTTCCTACATCATGAACATGTAACCAATCCCTTCAACCTGCGGGGCGGGGCTTTTCATCCATTGGTCAGAGGTGTTTTTTTGCAGCGTTGAGCGTTGTAGCCAATCATAGACATATCTGTTGATTTCATGAATGCAGTGGCCAATCAGAAGTGTTAAAGTTAATCGATTCAGTTCTGCATGCTCATGAATTCTTTCATTATAACAAAGTGTAGACGTGATGTAAATAAGAGATTAATTGTGCAGTGTAAAACTTAATTGATAACAGAACTTTCTGAGATCGCAATGAACTAAAATGAGTGACGGCCTTTAAGTGATTTTAAGGGGATTGCTCTTTGAATGCTTTCTAGGCTATAATCTATTCAGAATTTGAATAAATTTACTTATGGATTCAATCTCCGATAACCAATATTGCCACTTGCTATTGTGTAGCGTTTATTACTATAGTTAACTGAGTGAAAGTAGAGCAGGTCCGAGTGGAGTGGAGGTGGGAACCGATTTGCATATACATAGAGCTGCGTATACTCAATGAGGTAAGGGTGTAGAGTTTTATTCAAGCCATTTTAACACACAAATATTTTTCATGGGAAAAACTAAACTAATATAGTCAAGTCCATTGGACAGTGTTCTCTAAGAGTTTTCATATGGATGTTTTCAGGCAGAAATACTGATACATCATTCGCATAATTCTTTCCCCAAACCAAGAGCAAACATAAGTCTAGTGAATTCTAAAAAGGAACCCAATGAAGATGCAAAACTTGCATACTCCTAACCAATACAAAAACTTGTTGTTGTGTTTTGACAATGGTGTCATCTATAAATCTAGACTAAATGTTGTGTGAGAACTATTGCACACATAAGTATGGAAATTGTGTGAAATTATTAGTAAATGTGGCCCCTTGTTGTCTTAGCTTCGACATTGTTAGAAATCAAGATAGTTGCCTAACTTGTGTACCTATATGGATATAGATTTCAGCATAAATCCCTGACAGTACCAATATGAATAAGGACAAAAATCAACATTCAGAGGCATACAGTACATGATGAAATTGCCAGAAAGGGCAGCTTGCGTGAGTGAATGATAATATGTGCTCTCTTTCAATCTTTTTCAGGACCTGGGATTAGAGGGTATGTCACTCAATGATATCCTCTATAAGAACGCATCCTTTCTAAACCTGGTGGACCCCATATCTCATGAGCTCCTGCTGAGCCTGGCTAAAGACATGCAGTGCCCAAAGAAGGTGAGTCATCCAGCTTCAACTGAGCATGACATTTCTCTGCTTTGTTGATTGCTAGTTAAAGTAAATGAAAAGAAATGAGTTTGCATATAGTGATTAGTTGTACTAAGATGTTAAATTTGTGTTTCTTCATGTCTCCATTCCAAACTCTGTATGCATCACAGAAGTTTAGCTGAATCTCTTCAATCAAGCAATTAACTTTTAAGCTCAAGTCTTCATAAACTTAAACTATTTTTGCTTTTGAGTGACGTCAGTTGTTATTTTAACAACTTGCATCACAACCATTTCTAAAAATGAATTAAGTGTCTGAGGCACTGCGTCTGAATTCGCTGAATTCATAAGTATGGTATGATTGAAGATCAGCAAAGCATTAGTGCGCCTTAAGTCAGACCAACAGCTATCCAGGATCTTTGAATCAGCACCACAGGCCATTCCATTGAGACCGATTTCCTTTTCCTGCTGAAGCCTTGATTTGTAAGCCATACCAGCTGCGGGGCACAATAGAAACTACCAGTCTGATGAAAACTAAAGTCTGCTGCTTATCATTCTCATATTCTTGTCCATTAAAGATTGTCTATAATAGTGTGCAGATTTCTTCTTCTCTTTCTAATAATGATTACTATAGTTGCTGAACCCTGAGGCTGCTGCTGGGTATAAGAGCAGATGCATTAAATTAGATGGAGATCTTGCTGTGTGTCTGTCAGAGTCATAAGGAGGTGGTTCTTAACAGAGATGTACATTCTCATCTAAAGATTCAGCTCAGTGTGACACTCAGTATAGACTAGGACTGTAAACAAACTGTCACTAGGAAACTGCACGCTTTAACCTGACCTGCTTTGCAAGTGACGGTGGCTGAATTTGATTTGATCAGAGAGATGACTGCCAAAATACTCTGATGAGTGTGGCAGACATTCAGGTGGGAATTGTGCCCACTGTTACCCAGTTCATGAAATAAAAAGTTATAATTATGGCAAAAGGCTATGGGCCAGATTTACTAACAGCTTGTGTCAGCACAAACCCTCTTTTGGCTTTAAAAAGACATAATCATGAGATAAAAAGCCAGAATTATGAGATACTAAGTCATAATTGAGATACAAAGTTAATTACCTTTCTCATAATTATGACAAAAAGTGTCATTTAGTTTTTCTCACATTATTTAGACTTGTATGCAATAATTATGATTTATCTCATAGTTGTAACATTTAATCTCAAAATTATGATTTAGCATCTCATAATTTTGACTTTTTAAATCTCATAATTAGTTTCTCATAATTTCAACTTTTGATGTTATAATTTAAATAATTGTGCCTTTGTTATAATTATGATTTACCAAAGCATTTTTTCTTATGTGGTGGCAATTGTTTTCCATACAATATAAGACCACAGTCTGGCATAAAGTGTGCTCGTCTGCACACACATTTAGATTTATCTAGACTTCATCATATGATTACCATTTTAAAATATGATTAC